>NC_081556.1:46625055-46925055 GCF_963082655.1 Stomoxys calcitrans | reverse complement strand
CCGATTTCTATGAAATTCACCAGCAATATCGAGAGTCATAAAAAAATCCTCTCTGCCAGATTTCAAAAGAATCGATTAAAAAATGACCATTTTATTGCTGTATTACTGCAAATCGGACGAACATATATATGGGAGCTATATCCAAATATGAACCAATTTTTTCCAAATTCAATAGGCTTCGTCTCTGGGTCAAAAAACATTCCCATAACAAATTTGAAGACGATCGGATGGAAATTGCAACCTGTATTTTGTACACAAATTAACATGGACAGACGGACAGACAGACAGACAGACATGGCTAAATCAAAATAGAGCAAGTAAGAGCGTGCTAAGTTCGGTCGGGCCGAATATACCCTCCACCATGGATCGCATCTGTCGAGTTCTTTGCGCAATATCTCTTTTTAGGCAAACAAAGAATAATGCATATGGACGGAGGAGGAGAAGGAGAAGGAGGAGCTATATCAAGTTATAGTCCGATTCGGGGCTCAAGAAGCTAAATCGGGAGATCGGTTTATATGGGAGCTGTGTCAAGCTATAGATGGATTCAGACCATATTGCACACGTATGTTGAAGGCGATGGGAGAAGCCGTTGTACAAAATGTGTCCCAAATCGGATGAGAATTGCGCTCTCTAGAGGCTCAAGAACTCAAGATACCCAATCGGTTTTATGGCAGCTATACACTTGAAATAAATGTTGCAAGTGATATGAAAACACCACGTGCAAAATTACAGCCCAATCGGATAGGAATTGCGCCTTCTAAAAGCTCAGGAAGTCAAGACCCAAGATAGGTTTATATAGCAGCTATATCAGGTTATGGACCGATTTGAACCATACTTCACACAGTTGTTGGAAGTGATATCAAAACACTATGTACAAAATTTCAGTCAAATTGGATGAGAATTGCGCCCTCTAGAGGCTCAAGAAGTCAAGACCTTAGATCGGTTTATACAGCAGCTATATCAGGTTATAGACCGATTTCAACCATACTTGACACAGTTGTTGGAAGTGATATCGAAAGACTATGTGCAAAATTTCAGTCAAATCGGACGAGAATTGCGCCCTCTAGAGGCTCAAGAAGTCAAGGCCCCAGATCGGTTTATATAGCAGCTATATCAGGTTATGGACCGATTTGAACCGTACTTGACACAGTTGTTGAAAGTGATATCGAAACACTATGTGCAAAATTTCAGTCAAATTGGATAAGAATTGCGCCCTCTAGAGGCTCAAGAAGTCAAGACCCAAGATCGGTTTATATGGCAACTATATCAAAACATGGACCGATTCGGCTTATTAACAATCCCAACCGACCTACTTCAATAAGAAGTGTTTGTGCAGAATTTCAAGCGGCTAGCTCTACTCCTTCAAAAGTTAGCATGCTTTCGACTGACAGACGGACGGACGGACCGACATGGCTAGATCGACTTAAAATGGCATGGCGATCAAGAAGATATATACTTTATGGGGTTTTAGACGCATTTTACGAGGTGTTACAAACAAAATGACGAAATTAGTAAACCCCCTTCCAGTTTCAGCAGCGCAACTGCATATTGTACAAGTAAAAGCCACACAAAACAAGTTTACCCTGTTGCGTAATTTTTCCAGCACTCATTGACATACAGGGTGGCTGATGAATATTGCTACAATGATGAATATTGCTACATTTTTTTTTCGGTGTATGGAATACATTTTTCTTTTATTCATGTTAAATTAAATTATTAAATTAATTATTAAATTATTATTAATTAAATTAATTAATTAATTAATTAAATTAATTATTAAATTATTATTATTAAATAGAAAAAAAGTTATTACATTTTTTTTTTGGTAGCGGCTTTCATCAGCCACCCTGTATATTCAAATGAGATATCCTATTATACCTCTGTGATATGCCAAAAGGGAGCATCATGATAAATTTATATCCCTGTTAAAATGCATGAATAAAGTCACGTTGTCATATAATAGCCGCAAGATAGCACATTATGATCCCAATTGACCATAATATTTAAATAAATGTTTGTTTTTTCTCACTGTCTTTCGTGCTATTTGTTTGTATGATTGTGGAAAACATTAATGCCAACAACAGCTGCACCACACATGTAGCTCAGACAAAACACAGAACTATGGAGTTAACAAATGTGTGGTTCAAAACTTGGCATACAATCTTTAAAATTATATTTCGTAATTATGGAAGGCCCTATGAAAATGGGCCACATTTGTGTTTGTTTGTTTTTTCCGTATAGACTCAAAAACAGCTGAACCGATTACTTTGAAATTTTCACAGATTGTGTAGGTTGGTCTGGAAGAAACCATAGGCTATATAATTTTTCGATATCGGGAGGGGGGCGGACCTTCCCCCTTACCCCAAAAGTACTATCCAAAAATAAAAGTGGACCGATCGGGGCCGATGGAATTCAAATGAAAGGTATTTAAGAGAAGAAAACGAATTTCATAATAAAAGTTGGGTCCAAGTACCTGGGGGCCGCCCCAGCCCCAAAACCCCTTAAAATAGGTTTATTTGACGATCATGACAATATGGGACTCAAATGAAAGGTATTCGGGAGTAGATTACGAATATGGTCAGGAAGTAGGAATAGGAAGGGGAAGGGGGCGGACCCTCCACCGTTACCCTCAAAACACCACCCAAAATCAAAAGTGGACCGATAAGGACAATATGGATATCAAATGAAAAGTATGCGGAAGTAGATAACGAAACTGGCATACAAATTCATGTCGAAGTATAGGGGGTTACCCCACCCCCACAAATACGCCCAAAATGGGCACATTAGCCAACCACGGATATATGGGACTCGGTTTGCTTGTTCCGTATAGACTGAAAAAAGGCAGAACCGGTTTCCTCGAAATTTTCGCATATTGTGTAGTTTGGACTGGAAGGAAACATAGGCTATATAATTTTTCGAAAGGGGGAAGGACCCTCCCCCTTATGCCAAAAACACAACCCAAAATCAAACGTGGACCAATCGAGACAATATGGGTATCAAATGAAAGGTATTGGGGAGTAGATTACGAATATGGCATTAAAATTTTAGTCTAAGTACCCTTGGGGCCAACCCAACCCTAAAACTCCCCCTAACGGTAATATTGGACGATCATTTCAATATGGGGCTCAAATGAAAGGTATTCGGGATTAGATTTCGAATGTCGCTTACAAAATCAAATCGAAGTATCGGGAGTCGCGCCACCCCTTAAAAACGCCATTAGACCAATTATGACTATATGATACTTGGCTGAACTGATTTTCTTATAATTTTCATAGATTCTGTACATTTGTCTGGAATGAAACATAGGCTATATAATTTTTAGATATCGGGTGGAGGCGGACCCTCCCCCTTACCCCAAAAATGCCCAAGTACCCAGTGCGCCCCCTCAACCCCAAAACTCCTCTAAACAGTTATATTCGAAGTTCATTGCAATATGGGTCTCAAATAAAAAATATTAGGCAGTAGACTTAAAATATGGCATAAAACATAAGGTCCATGTAATGAGAGTTAGCCCACCCCCAAATTCCCCCAAATGGGCATATCTGTCGACCATGGCTATATGGAACTCAAATGAAAGTTATTAGGGAGTAGATTACGAATATGACATTAAAATTTGCGCTTTTCCTCCTAAAGATACGTCAAATGGGTTATTTGACCCATTATGACAATATTGGACTCAAATGAAAGGTATTTAAGAGTAGAAAACGAATTTGATATCCAGTTTTGGAGCCAAGTGTTTTAGGGTACGCCCTAAAGCACCCTCTAAACTGAACTTCATTTCCATTGGAAATAAAGAACAAATTTGATATCTATTTTCAGTACAAAGTGCCGGTGGCCGCCCCAGCCCCAAACCACCCTCCAAACGGTTCATATTTACCGGTCATGGCAATATGGAGCTCAAATAAAACGGATTTGGAAGTGCAGCACGAATTTGATATCCATATTTGAGTTGAAATGTCTGAGGTGCTTCTCACACATCAATGAGTACTTTCCGATTCAAGTTTAAACTCAATGAAAATGGACTTTTTTTATACAGCCGAGTCCGAACTGCGTCCCGCAGTTCAACACCTTTTTGGGGATAATATTTTAAATGAACCTGCATGGCATTGTACCTCGCAAATGTCACCAACCAACGCTATGTCCGATGTTCTCTCCAGGGTTCTAACGCCTTCAGCGTCATAGGCTACAATGGCACGAATTCGATATCCGCATTCAGGGCGAAGCATCCCTGGGTGTACTCTTTGCAAGATTACTATTCTTCACCTATTCAAAGGCGCCTATTAGGTAGGCTACAAAACCCTCCTTGCGCCGTTGAGTATTTTTTGTTTTAAACTAATATACACACATACATACTTACCTAAATATGTATACGGCAGTGTTGGCGCGTTTAAGCACATACATAGTTTAAGTAAATTATTTTAAATCATTTATATATGCTAATTAAAGATGATTGAATAAATTATGGAAAGCCTATTAAATGCATGCAAGTTGCATTTGATGATGGCTTGTTAAGACCTTATGCAGTGGTTTCGTACTCAAAATGTTGTTGCAAGTTTAAAAAATGTAAAAAATGTTCCAATGAATGAATATATATAGAAATTTAACATAAATTTGGTTGAAATTGTAAAAACATAACATGTTAGTGGGTAATTAACGAAAAAATCAATTCAAATAACGAAATCATTAAAAATGGAAGCGATGTTCATGCATGAAGAAATATTACACCAACGGCTGGAGTAATTAGCATTTATTGCCTGATAATTTCTTTTCAATAATCAATCCATCACTCTGGTGATTTTCATTCTCAGGGTCCAATAAGTTTAATTTTCTCTCTCCAAGATTCAACGCAACACTTTTTCCACACCAAAGAGTACGTATTTCCTTGAAATAAATTATTTTTTTTATACCCACCACCGAAGGATGGGGGTATATTCATTTAGTCATTCCGTTTGCAACACATTGAAATATGCATTTCCGACCCTATAAAGTGTATATATTCTTGATCAGCGTAAAAGTCTAAGACGATCTAGACATGTCTTTCCGTCTGGCCATCCGTTTGTCGGTCCGTCTGTCCGTCCATCTGTCCGTCAATCTGTCCGTCCGTCTGTCCGTCCACCTGACCGTCCGTCTGCTTGTCCGTACGTCTGTCCGTCCGTCCGCTTGTCCGTACGTCTGTCCGTCCGTCTGTCTGTTGAAATCACGCTACAGTCTTTAAAAATAGAAATATTTAGCTGAACCTTTGCACAGATTCTTTTTTATACCCTCCACCATAAGATGGGGGGTATACTAATTTCGTCATTCTGTTTGTAACTACTCGAAATATTCATCTGAGACCCCATAAAGTATATATATTCTTGATCGTCGTGACATTTTATGTCGATCTATCCATGTCCGTCCGTCTGTCCGTCCGTCCGTCCGTCTGTCTGTCGAAAGCACGCTAACTTCCGAAGGAGTAAAGCTAGCCGCTTGAAATTTTACACAAATACTTCCTATTAGTGTAGGTCGGTTGGTATTGTAAATGGGCCATATCGGTCCATGTTTTGATATAGCTGCCATATAAACCGATCTTGGGTCTTGACTTCTTGAGCCTCTAGCGTGCGCAATTCTTATCCTATCAGAATGAAATTTAGCATGACGTGTTTTGATATGATATCCAACAACTGTGCCAAGTATGGTTCAAATCGGTCCATAACCTGATATAACTGCCATATAAACCGATCGTGGGTCTTGACTTCTTGAGCCTCTAGAGTGCGCAATTCTTATCCGATTGAAATGAAATTTTGCACGACGTGTTTTGTTATTATATCCAACAACTGTGCCAAGTATGGTTCAAATCGGTTCATAACCTGATATAGCTGCCATATAAACCGATCTTGGGTCTTGACTTCTTGAGCCTCTAGAGGGCGCAATTCTTATCCGAATAGAATGGAATTTCACACGACGTGTTTTGTTATGATACCCAACAACTGTGCCAAGTATGGTTTAAATCGGTCCATAACCTGATATAGCTGCCATATAAACCGATCTTGGGTCTTGACTTCTTGAGCCTCTAGAGGGCACAATTCTTATCCGATTTGAATGAATTTTTGCACGAAGTATTTCGTTATGATATCCAACAACTGTGCCAAGTATGGTTGAAATCGGTTCATAACCTGATATAGCTGTCATATAAACAGATCTGGGGATTTGATTTCTTGAGCTTCTAGAGGGCGCAATTCCTATCCGATTTGGCTGAAATTTTGCATGACGTATTTTATTTTTACTTTCAATAACTGTGTCAAATAAGGTTCAAATCGGTTCATAACCTGATATAGCTGCCATATAAACCGATCTGGGATCTTGACTTCTTTTCTTATATCCTTTTTTGCCTAAGAAGAGATGCCGGGAAAAGAACTCGACAAATGCGATCCATGGTGGAGGGTATATAAGATTCGGCCCGGCCGAACTTAGCACGCTTTTACTTGTTTGTCCATAAATAGGTTAAGTTCGAAGATGGGCTTTATCGGACTATATCTTGATATAGCCCCCATATAGAACGATCCGGCGATTTAGGGTCTTAAGCCCATAAAAGCCTCATGTATTATCCGACTTTGCTGAAATTTAGGGACAGTGAGTTGTGGTAGACTCTTCGATATCCTTCTTCAATTTGGCCCAGATGGGTCTAGATTTGGATATAGCTGCCATATAGACTGATCCGCCGATTTAAGGTTTTGGGCCCATAAAAGGCGCATTTATTATCCGATGTTGTCAAAATATGGGATAGTGAGTTATGCTAGGCCCTTTGACATCCTTCTTCAATTTTGCCTAGATCGGTTCAGATTTGGATATAGCTGCCATATAAACCGATCTCTCGATTTAAAGTTTTGGGACCACAAAAGGCGCATTTATTGGCCAATGTCGCCGAAATTTGGGACAGTGAGTCAAGTTAATCCCCTCGACATATTTGTGCAATACAGCACAGATCGGTCCAAATTTGTATATAGCTGCCATATAGACCGATCCTCCGATTTAAGGTTCTGGGCCCATAAAAGGCGCATTTATTATCCGATTTTGCTGTAATTTGGGACAGTGACTTGCGTTAGGCCGATATCCTTCGTCAGTTTGGCCAAGATCGGTCTAGATTTTGATATAGATGGCATATAGACCGATCCGCCGATTTAGGGTCTTAAGTCCATAAAAGTCAAATTTTTTATCCGATTTTGCTGAAATTTGGGACAGTGGGTTGTGTTATGCCCTTCGACATCTTTCGTCTATTTGGCCCAGATCGGTCCAGATTTGGATAGAGCTCCCATATAGACCGATAAGCCGATTAAAGGTTTTGGGCCCATAAAAGGCCCATTTATTGGGACAATGAGTTGTGTTAGGCTCTTCCACATTTTTCTGCAACTTGGCCCAAATCGGTCCAAATTTAGATATAGCTGCCAAAGAGACCGATATCTCGATTTAAAGCCTTGGCCCCTTAAAAGGCGCATTTATAATCCGATTTTACTGAAATTTGACACAGTGACTAATGTTAGGCTTTTCGATATCCGTGTCGTATATTACCAAAAAGACTAATATCTTGTTACACACAGTTGGTAAATGACTTGTATTTATTAGTATTTGGTCCAAATCGGAACATATTTCGATATAGCTGCTATGGGGCGTAAAGTATGCATTTTTCGCCGGATTTTGACGAAAGCTGGTTTACATATATACCCGAGGTGGTGGGTATCCAAAGTTCGGCCCGGCCGAACTTAAAGCCTTTTTACTTGTTATACCCTCCACCATAGGATGGGGGTATATTAATTTCGTCATTCTGTTTGTAACACCTCGAAATATGCGTCTGAGACCCCATTAAATATATATACTCGTGATCGTCATGTCTTTTTAAGTCGATCTAGCCATGTCCGTCCGTCTGTCCGCCCGTCCGTCTGTCTGTCGAAAGCACGCTAACTTTCGAAGGAGTAAAGCCAGCCGCTTGAAAATTTTCACAAATACTTCTTATTGGTGTAGGTCGGTTGGGATTGTAAATGGGCCAATTCGGTTCATGTTTTGATATAGCTGCCATATAAACCGATCTTGGGTCTTGATTTCTTGTGCCCTAGAGGGCGCAATTTCCGTCCGATTTGACTGAATTTTTGCAAGTGGTATTTCGGTATCACTTTCAGCAAATGTGCTACTTTACTTGTTTAAATTCTCCCCTTTGTTTTCAAAATCATTCAATAAACTAGCATACATCTGCTATACTATTTTTAAATGTTTTCTTATCTTGGAAACTGTACGCCTATTGGCTATATTAATTAGCTCTTCTCTGTTTTTTATGGCATTTTAAAAAGCGCTTTATTAGCTTGTTGTCGACACTTTTTTTTAAGTCATTTGGCATATGTCGCAGGAAAATCATAAAATAAAAATCTTTTGTTGAAATGATAAATAATTTTCGCCACAAAATATGATAAAAGCCTCCATTTATTTTTAATTTTAATTTTTTGACATGTTATTGCTCATTTCGATTGCAAACAGTCAGTCAGTTGAGCTTCTTTACATCTGACGTGTTTCTAATGGATCTCCCTCCAAATACTCTTTGTGCGAAGTGCTTCAAGGCTTTGAACGGGAAGTTCATAGCATGCCACATTTGCAGAGCTAAGCTACACTTCTTTTGTGCCAACGTCGATACTAATATTGGCGAATTATTTGTTAAAAATTCAAATATTGTATTTAATTGCAATGACTGCCTATCAGTTTCTTCTGATTTGGTTGCTCGCATTGCCTCTTTGACCAGTGAAGTGAGAGAGCTAAAAGTCTTAATAAACTCATCTTTATGTGCTGAAGTGCGAGAGATAAAAAAAACAGTGGAGAAAAACAACAAACCTCCAAGCAAAGAAGTTCATCAACAAAATGCAAATCATTATTCTGAGACCAGTGGTAGCGATGTTGTTGGTACTGTCCAAAGTCTTATTATACCAGTTACATCTACAGGTGCACAATCCATGAACAAGCCGAGCTCGCAACATGTTGTTTCATATGCACCATCGGTTTCGTCAGTGAGTACAAATGATGTTAATGCAGTAAACAATAGGAATGAAATGTTCGAACCAAACCATCAAGCAAGTATGGGTTGGGAAACTGTTCAAAGGCGTAGACGAAAAGGGGGCAAAGTCATATTCGGTGAAAATAATGTACCTAATGATTTGGAAGTGGTGGCGACCAAGAAATGGATTCATATATCAAAGTTTAAGCCAACTGTTTCATGCGATCAAATTATCAATTATATTGCTGCCAACTCCAACATTGATAAAGCTAATATTGAATGCTATAAATTAGTAAAGAAAGACGCTAATTTAAGTGAATTAAAAAGTGTTAATTTTAAGCTGGGTGTAGTATCTAGTTTTTATAATGATATTTTTAACTCTAAATTGTGGCCTACCGATATCAGGGTACGTCCGTTTAAAAATTTTCAAAAAAGGGAAATACAACCCTTAGTTCAGTAGTAGATGCTGCACATAATCTAAAAGTGTTTTATCAAAATATGTCAGGTATTCGCACAAAGGCCAATGAAATCATGAATTTTACGTCCCAATGTGACTTTGATTTAATTCTCATTGTTGAGACCTGGCTTAATTCCGACTTTTATGATGCCGAATTTTTCGACATGAATTTGTTTAATGTATATCGGAAGGATAGAAATGCTTATCGTACAGGATTATCCCGGGGTGGGGGTGTTCTTATTGCTGTAAAATCTAAATATAAATCCTATTTATGTAAAATTGATGATGATGATGGTCTTTTGGATCAAATTGCACTATATGTAATTGGATTTAATCAAAAACTGTTAATATCTCTATCGTATATACCTCCTGGTAGTCATGATAATATCTATTCTAAACATGTCTCTAATATTGTTAATTTGGAAGAGAATATGTGTTCTGATACTAATTTATGTGTAATGGGAGATTTTAATTTATCAAGTATTTGTTGGACCATGATGAACGACAATTATTTTTTAACGCCTAGTAATGTTAATAAAGGGTTTGAAGTTAATTTTATCGATGCGTTATTGAGCGTTGGTTTGGTTCAAATTAATCATATTGCTAATAAAATGCGTCGATTTCTTGATTTAATTTTTGTATCACGCGACTGCAATTTCAAAATATATGAATGTTTGATTCCAGTATCTCCTCCAAGTGTTCATCATGTTCCTACAATTATAGAAATGGAATGTTTTATGTACATCCCAAATGATACTTCTGAGTGTTTCAATTTTAATTACAACGCATGTAACTTTGATGTGCTAAATTCGATGCTTTCATCTATAAATTGGGTATCGATGTTTCCTACGTGTGAACCATCCAATTGTTATGATATTTTTCTGGCAAAGGTTTTAGACATTCTTAAATTGAATGTTCCTCTAAAGAAGAAAAAGCCCTATAAGCTTCCATGGTATACTAAAGGCCTAAAAAAACTAAAAAATCTGCGCAATAAATTCCATAATCGATTCATTAAATCTGGTAATCTGGAAGAGCAAGTCAAATTTTTACATTATCAAAAAGAATTTAATTTTTTAAACAAATTTCTTTATAAACAATACATTCTTTCTAAAGAGAATGAAATTAAAGTAAATGTTAAACATTTTTGGTCGTTTGTGAAGTCTAAGAAGAAATCTTCAGATATCCCATCTACTGTTCAATATAACAGTTGCATCTCGCAGTCTGGCCATGATGTTGTAAACATGTTTGCTAATTTTTTCCAATCTAATTTTGAGCAGCCTTCCACTTGTAATATGACGCTACCATGTTCTTATTCAGCCATAAATCTGGGAAGTATTTATATCTGTGAGGATGATGTTTTTGAAGCTATTGGTGCAATTAAAAATAGCTATAAAAGTGATGCTGATGGTCTTTGTGCTTATTTCTTAAAAAGTTGCTGTTTTAGCATTGTTTCCGTTTTGACTTTTATATTTCGCCTATCTCTTAAGAAAGGTATTTTTATAGCCAAGTGGAAGATAGCATCAATTACTCCTGTATTTAAAGAGGGTAGAAAAGATGATGTTACATGTTACAGGCCAATATCAAAACTTTCGTGTGTTTCGAAAATATTTGAAAATATCATTTTCAAAAAATTATTTTTTCTTTGCAAGTCTACTATCTCTCCTTACCAGCATGGGTTTTTTTCGGGTAGATCTACCACATCGAATTTAACATTATTTACAGATTACTGTATGACCGCCCTCGAGCGAGGTAAACAAGTAGAAGTTATTTACACTGACTTAAGCAAAGCTTTTGATAAAGTTTCGCATAGTATTTTACTTGCTAAGTTACAGAATCTAGGTTTGCATTCAAATTTTCTAAAATGGATTCATTCATATCTAACTAACAGAGTGTGTAAAGTTAAAGTTGAAGGATACGTGTCTCAGCCATATTTTCAGACATCGGGAGTACCTCAGGGTAGCATCCTTGGCCCACTTCTTTTTAACTTATTTATCAATGACATCTCTTCATGTTTTTCGCATTCCAATTTTCTTTTGTATGCTGATGACTTGAAATTTTTTACTAAAATTGAGTCTCTACAAGATATAAATAATTTGCAAGTTGATTTAGATAACTTAGTCATGTGGTGCAACATCAATAAGCTTTTTTTGAACCTTTCAAAATGTTTTCACGTTTCTTATTTTAGATCACTTAATCCCATTCAACCAACCTTCAAAATTGGCAGCCACAATCTTACTAAGCTAACTTCCATTCGTGATCTAGGCATTATATTTGATACATCACTATCATTTATTCCACATATAGACCACATTATTCCTGAGGCCTACAAGGTTTTTGCATTTATCAAAAGAAATTGTACGGAATTTTCTGATCCTAATACCGCAAAATTAATTTATACGGCATTTGTTAGGTCTAAACTAGAATACGCTTCAATTGTTTGGGATCCTCAATGTAGTGCTCACATTGTTCGCATTGAGAGAATTCAAAAAAACTTTACAAAGTTTGCCCTTAAAAACTTATTTCCTGCTCAGATGCCTCCATATAGATCTAGATTTTTGTTACTTGGCTTGCAATCCTTAGAATCTCGTAGAAAATATCAATCGGCTTGCTTCATATTTGACTTGCTTAATAATAATATTGATTCACCGGATTTGTTGTCTTTAGTTCCAACATTTGTTCCTCCAAGAAGCTTACGAGTTGTAAATTTGTTTGACATACCGTTCCACCGCACCAACTATGCGAGAAATGGGCCTTTAACACGAACTTTTTTGAATTTAAATTTTATCAACAACAGGCTTCAAAGGGAGTCAAAACCATGTATTGATTTTAGCACATCAAAAGAAATTTTTAGATCCATTTTATATTATATATTTTTGTAGTATGCACCTCTTTATTATCATACATTACTATTTAAACATTTGTTACGGAAGTCATCTTAGTCTGTAAGGATATTTGTTCCATTGACTAATAAACAAATAAACAAACACCGAACAACAACAAAATAGGCCAACAACTGTGGCGACAGCAAAAATAAAATTGTGCAAAAAATATTCCAACATAAAGCTTCATTTTCATGTATTATTAAAAGCATAACGCCAAGTAGGATTTTTCCATTAATTTAAATGCCCAGAAAAATGGACACAACATAATGAAAATGAATCGCATTTATAATCAAGAACACCTTTAATGAGATATCAGTGTGGCGTCATCTTGGCATGGATATAAAAACCAGCTGTTCCAAGAATTCTATTTTTTTCCGTTTTTTGCAAAATGTGCGTTTTAATTAAAACGGTTGCACAATGGGATGGCAACAATTTTGTTATTCTTAAAAAAAAAAAAAATGCTCAAAATATAAAATTTCTTAAAAAGCTATTTTTGGGGTATTTTCTCCTCACCCATTCTTATAGGGTGTCCTATGTATATATTGTGATGATATTTACGTTGTCAGCTTCCTGTTCGTTGGGTGGTGTTGAGTCACCTGTCACTGCACGGCCTGATGTCTTAAAATGAGAATTTCTGTCTACCCTAGTCTTCCCAATCTTGAAAAAGACAGCTTTGCTCCCGTAGTGCGCCATGCCTTTAGTCTTAGCCAAACCCGTCACGGAGTCTTCATCAATGCCAACCACAAGGAGAGTTCCATCCTCCTTCTCCTCCCTGTGGAAGACTTCCTTCGTTGTTGTTCCGTCTTTGTATCCCTCCACAGGACACTGTCTGGAGTCTCCACTAAGGGAGGGTTGGTTTGGTCCCAGAGTACTTTAGAGTTTTAACAGTCGCCTAAGCTAAGCAAGCTTTCGCTCACTACTGCCGTCATTCAGCTGTCCCCATATCTCGATTCGGCTCCGATGGCTGTTTTATTGCCACTCTCGCTGTCTGAATCAGAATCGGAAACACCACCGTCTATCCCCTATTCATTTGTATGACGACTGTTTGTGCGCCTGAAGCATTACTCTTACTACAGGTGCCAACGAACCGCAACACAACATTCTAGGGTCTGTTGGCACAAACGCAGCTATTGGGTCTTAGGGGTCCATTTTGATCCTACTCCGGAAATGTTTTAAATTTTTTGAGCAAGAGGTAGTACCTATTCCGAACAAGTAAAAGCGTGCTAAGTTCGGCCGGGCCGAATCTTATATACCCTCCACCATGGATCGCATTTGTCGATTTCTTTTCCCGGCATCTCTTCTTAGGCAAAAAAGGATATAAGAAAAGAAGTCAAGATCCCAGATCGGTTTATATGGCAGCTATATCAGGTTATGAACCGATTTGAACCTTATTTGACACAGTTATTGAAAGTAAAAATAAAATACGTCATGCAAAATTTCAGCCAAATCGGATAGGAATTGCGCCCTCTAGAAGCTCAAGAAATCAAATCCCCAGATCTGTCTGTATATGACAGCTATATCAGGTTATGAACCGATTTCTACCATACTTGGCACAGTTGTTGGATATCATAACGAAATACTTCGTGCAAAAATTCATTCAAATCGGATAAGAATTGTGCCCTCTAGAGGCTCAAGAAGTCAAGACCCAAGATCGGTTTATATGGCAGCTATATCAGGTTATGGACCGATTTAAACCATACTTGGCACAGTTGTTGGGTATCATAACAAAACACGTCGTGTGAAATTCCATTCTATTCGGATAAGAATTGCGCCCTCTAGAGGCTCAAGAAGTCAAGACCCAAGATCGGTTTATATGGCAGCTATATCAGGTTATGAACCGATTTGAACCATACTTGGCACAGCTGTTGGATATAATAACAAAACACGTCGTGCAAAATTTCATTTCAATCGGATAAGAATTGCGCACTCTAGAGGCTCAAGAAGTCAAGACCCACGATCGGTTTATATGGCAGCTATATCAGGTTATGGACCGATTTGAACCGTCATGCTAAATTTCATTCTGATAGGATAAGAATTGCGCACGCTAGAGGCTCAAGAAGTCAAGACCCAAGATCGGTTTATATGGCAGCTATATCAAAACATGGACCGATATGGCCCATTTACAATACCAACCGACCTACACTAATAGGAAGTATTTGTGTAAAATTTCAAGCGGCTAGCTTTACTCCTTCGGAAGTTAGCGTGCTTTCGACAGACAGACGGACGGACGGACGGACGGACGGACGGACGGACGGACAGACGGACGGACATGGATAGATCGACATAAAATGTCACGACGATCAAGAATATATATACTTTATGGGGTCTCAGATGAATATTTCGAGTAGTTACAAACAGAATGACGAAATTAGTATACCCCCCATCTTATGGTGGAGGGTATAAAAACCGAATTTTTTTGGGGAGCGAAATGAAAACAAGTCCGGTAAACTCAATGGTTACTTAAATTGACTATTCTCTTCGGGGTTTCTTTTCGGATCAATGAGAGAACGGCATGGTGATTAAATGCTAAGGTGTATGGGGTGCATCCTATTCTTTCTCCCTTTACCTATATTTTTCCTATCAATATCCTTATAATATGATTCTTCTATCTTTATCCTATCCTTATCCTATCCTTATCCTATCCTTATTCTATCCTTATCATATCCTTATCCTATCCTTATCCTATCCTTATCCTATCCTTATCCTATCCTTATCCTATCCTTATCCTATCCTTATCCTATCCTTATCCTATCCTTATCCTATCCTTATCCTATCCTTATCCTATCCTTATCCTATCCTTATCCTATCCTTATCCCATCCTTATCCTATCCTTATCCTATCCTTATCCTATCCTTATCCTATCCTTATCCTATCCTTATCCTATCCTTATCCTATCCTTATCCTATCCTTATCCTATCCTTATCCTATCCTATCCTTATCCTATCCTTATCCTATCCTTATCCTATCCTTATCCTATCCTTATCCTATCCTTATCCTATCCTTATCCTATCCTTATCCTATCCTTATCCTATCCTATCCTTATCCTATCCTTATCCTATCCTTATCCTATCCTTATCCTATCCTTATCCTATCCTTATCCTATCCTTATCCTATCCTTATCCTATCCTTATCCTATCCTTATCCTTATCCTTATCCTTATCCTTATCCTTATCCTTATCCTTATCCTTATCCTTATCCTTATCCTTATCCTTATCCTTATCCTTATCCTTATCCTTATCCTTATCCTTATCCTTATCCTTATCCTTATCCTTATCCTTATCCTTATCCTTATCCTTATCCTTATCCTTATCCTTATCCTTATCCTTATCCTTATCCTTATCCTTATCCTTATCCTTATCCTTATCCTTATCCTTATCCTTATCCTTATCCTTATCCTTATCCTTATCCTCATCCTTATCCTTATCCTTATCCTTATCCTTATCCTTATCCTTATCCTTATAATTATCCTTATCCTTATCCTTATCCTTATCCTTATCCTTATCCTTATCCTTATCCTTATCCTTATCCTTATCCTTATCCTTATCCTTATCCTTATCCTTATCCTTATCCTTATCCTTATCCTTATCCTTATCCTTATCCTTATCCTTATCCTTATCCTTATCCTTATCCTTATCCTTATCCTTATCCTTATCCTTATCCTTATCCTTATCCTTATCCTTATCCTTATCCTTATCCTTATCCTTATCCTTATCCTTATTCTTATCCTTATCCTTATCCTTATCCTTATCCTTATCCTTATCCTTATCCTTATCCTTATCCTTATCCTTATCCTTATCCTTATCCTTATCCTTATCCTTATCCTTATCCTTATCCTTATCCTTATCCTTATTCTTATCTTTATTCTTATCCTTATAATATTCTTATCCTATCTTATTAACTTATTAACCCTAATTCTTTCACCTATCCCATCGTTTTCTTACCTTTACCCCATCTCTTTGCTATCTTTCTTTTATTATTTGATTTTGTCACATTTTTATACCCTCCACCATAAGATGGGGGGTATACTAATTTCGTCATTCTGTTTGTAACTACTCGAAATATTCGTCTGAGACCCCACAAAGTATATATATTCTTGATCGTCGCGACATTTTATGTCGATCTAGCCATGTCCGTCCGTCTGTCCGTCCGTCCGTCCGTCCGTCCGTCCGTCCGTCCGTCCGTCCGTCCGTCTGTCTGTCGAAAGCACGCTAACTTCCGAAGGAGTAAAGCTAGCCGCTTGAAATTTTGCACAAATACTTCTTATTAGTGTAGGTCAGTTGGTATTGTAAATGGGCCATATCGGTCCATGTTTTGATATAGCTGCCATATAAACCGATCTAGGGTCTTGACTTCTTGAGCCTCTAGAGTGCGCAATTCTTATCCGATTGGAATGAAATTTTGCACGACGTGTTTTCTTATGATATCCAACAATTGTGCCAAGTATGGTTGAAATCGGTCCATAACCTTATATAGCTGCCATATAAACCGATCTTGGGTCTTGACTTCTTGAGCCTCTAGCGTGCGCAATTCTTATCCGATCAGAATGAAATTTTGCACGACGTGTTTTGTTATGATATCCAACAACAGTGCCAAGTATGGTTCAAATCGGTTCATAACCTGATATAGCTGCCATATAAACCGATCTTGGGTCTTGACTTCTTGAATTCTTGAGCCTCTAGAGGGCGCAATTCTTATCCGATTGGAATGGAATTTCGCACGACGTGTTTTCTTATGATATCCAACAATTGTGCCAAGTATGGTTGAAATCGGTCCATAACCTTATATAGCTGCCATATAAACCGATCTTGGGTCTTGACTTCTTGAGCCTCTAGCGTGCGCAATTCTTATCCGATCAGAATGAAATTTTGCACGACGTGTTTTGTTATGATATCCAACAACTGTGCCAAGTATGGTTGAAATCGGTCCATAACCTGATATAGCTGTCATATAAACAGATCTGGGGATTTGACTTCTTGAGCTTCTAGAGGCCGCAATTCCTATCCGATTTGGCTGAAATTTTGCATGACGTATTTTATTTTTACTTTCAACAACTGTGTCAAATAAGGTTCAAATCGGTTCATAACCAGATATAGCTGCCATATAAACCGATCTGGGATCTTGAGTTCTTGACCCCTAGAGTTCGCAATTATTATCCGATATGCCTGAAATTTTGTACGACGGATCCTCTCATGACCATCAACAAACGTGTTTATTATGTTCTGAATCGGTCTATAGCCCGATACAGATCCCATATAAATCGTTCTCTCTATTTTACTTCGTGAGCACCAATGGGCGCAATTCTTATACGAATTGGCTGAAATTTTACACAGGTCTCCAACATATAATTTAATTGTGGTCCGAACCGGACCATATCTTGATATCGTTTTAATAGCAGAGCAACTCTTTTCTTATATCCTTTTTAGCCTAAGAAGAGATGCCGGGAAAACAACTCGACAAATGCGATCCATGGTGGAGGGTATATAAGAATCGGCCCGGCCGAACTTAGCACGCTTTTACTTGTTTAATTTACCATACCATTGTTCTGTTATGAACACCTCAGATTTGCTTTTTTGTATTTTTTCATATCCATTTCATGCAATCTGTGGCCCAAATATTAAATGATAATCACATGCATGAGTGTATCGCAGCAGCATCGGCATGCATTAAATTTTCATGTGGAGATGGTCTTCCATTTTCTTAATGTTTTTTAATGATTTTGTTTTAATTTGTATACATATACAATGTTTATAGCGATTTTCTTCATTTTAGTGAATGTCATAAGTTTTTGTTGTTATTTTTTTGCGTATGGGGCGGGCGGTTATTTTCGCACAGCATTGATATGTTTTGGCCATGCTAAGTGTGGGATTCCGATATGTGAACCGCATGGTCGAGTGTCATCCAATTTGGCAAAGAGCCCACTATGGCTGATGATTAATTTTTTACGATTCATTCACCAGTGAGCCTCCTATTCGCAACCAAATATTCAACCAGTATTTGGTTGCTAAACATTTTTGAAATTTTAAACATTTCTCTGTCACATTTTTGTTTTTATTTCATGTTGCTGCAGTAAATGTTTTGTTGTTGTTTTTAATTTTTGGTTGTTTGGTCTGGTGGGTGATTGAATTTAAGCTAAAACATCGAATAATGGTCGCAAGTGATTAGCGAATACAGTTGACATAATGATTTGTATGGTTGCCTTTATTTGAACATTCTCTCACACTCTCTCTCTCTCTCCTGTGTGTTGGTGGCGACAATAACAAAAGAAAAGACTTCGACACTTATCTGTCATGCGAAATGTATCAAAATTCTTAAGCTCTAAAGATCATTGACGCTCTCTCATTCGATGGTCGCATGAGACATAGCGAATCCACATGTGTTAAATGATTCATGTTAAAGTTATTAATGAATAGGCGAATTGATGAGAGAAGCATGTGGTCTGTTTGTCTTTTAATGTATTTTAAATGTTTTATTTTCCTGCGTGGGGAAATTATGTTATAGTTTTTACATAAAATTTTCTTTTGCGAAATTAACAAATCGGTTTATCGGTTTATATGGGAGCTATATCAGGTTATAGACCGATTTAGACCGTACTTGGCACAGTTTTTGGAACTCATAACAGAACCCCATGTGTTCTGTTCGGATGAAATTTGTGTCTTCCAGGGGCTTAAGAAGTCAAATCAGGAAATCGGTTTATATGGGAGCTATATCACCGTACTTGGCAACATTACGTGCAAAATTTCTGCTAAATCGGACAAAAATTGCGGCTTGTAAGCGCTCAAGAAGTCAAATCGGGAAATCAGTTTATATGGAAGCTATATCCGTTTATGGAACGATTTAGACCTTGTTAAGCACTGTTGTTGGAAGTCTTAACAGAACACTACGTACAAATTTTCAGCCACATCGAACAAAAATTGCGGCTTCCGGGGGTTCAAGAAGTCAAATTGAGAGATCGGTTTATAAGGGAGCTATACCCTATATGGCGTACCCTTCCCCTTACCCAAATTTTCAGAAACGCCGGATCCCGGAGATGGGTGGTGCGATTTAAGCAACATTTTGTTTGCCCTCTTATAGTAAACAAACAAACATTTGGGATCCAAATTTCGGGTGGGGTGTCTAGGGGGGCCACCCCTCCTCCAAAACCCAACAAATATATATAGAGTAATCACTACAATATGGAATTCAAATGAAAGGTATTTAAGAGTAGAAAACGTATCTGATATCCAATTGTGAGACCGAGTGTTTGGGGGGCCGCCCTAGCCACTAAAGCACCTCTAAATCGGACATATTTATCGACAATGGCAATATGGGGCTCAAATAAACACCCTACAAAGGGGACAAATTTACCGAGCATAACAATATGAGGCTCAAATGATAGGTCTCTGGGAGTTGAGTACTTGCCGATAATTGCAATATAGGGCTCAAATTAAAGGTTTTTTACAGTAGAACACGAACCTAATATATATTTTCAGAGCCAAGTCACTCAGTGGCCACCCTATCCCCCAAAATACTTCCTGACTGACTATTGCAATAAGGGGATCAAACGAAAGATATTTGTAATTAGAAAATGAATTTGATATCCGATATTGCGGCAAGGTGTTTGGCCTTATACAACCAATGGTAATATGGGGTTCAAGTAAAATATTTTTGAGAGTAGAGCACAATGCCGATATTTGAGGGACCACCCCACTCCACAAAATATCCCTTAATCGGACATATTTACAAATCATGGCAATATGGGGCTCAAATAAAATGCATTTTAGAGTAAAACACGAACCTGATATATATTTTCAAAGCCAAGATACTGAGTGGTCGCTTCATTTCCAAAAACGGACATGTTTGCCGACTAAGGAAATATTGGGCTCAAATGAAGGATATTTGGAAGTAATGCAGGAATCTGATATCAACATTCCGGTCGAACTATCTAGGGGACGTAACACTCCCATAACAAACCCAAAATAAAACGTATTTGCCTACCAAGAAAATTTAGCTCTCAAAGGGAGTAAAGCTCGATGTTGATAGTTTTTGGGACCCACCCCCCAAACAGGATGTATTTGCTGACTTTTGCAATTGAGCCCCTTATTGCAAAAGTCAAAAGGTGTTTGAGATTAAACCATTAAGGAAAGGCAAACGTAGAGCGATGCCGACTTTACAATACCGTACACCTACCCCATAGGTACAAAGTGGGAGCTATATCTAATTCTGAACTTATTTTTATGGACCACGCCGGATGTATTCAAATGGGTTATCAAACAAACTGTATCACATTTCGAGCAAATATGTTTAAACTGTAATTACTACGGTTCACAAATGACAACATTATTGCAAATTACACAAAATTTTACGAACATATATATGGGAGCTATATTTAAATCTGAACCAATTTCGAGCAAACTTCGCAGATAATATGGTACTCTTGAAGAAAAGCGATGTGCAAAATTTTGGTAAGATTGGTCACAAAATTCGTTTGCAGTGGATCTAGAAGTGAACATCGGGCGATATACACATATGACAGCTATCTCTAAATCTAAACTGATTTCCAAGAAATTCACCAGTAATGTCAAGAGAAAATCCTTCCTGCCTTATTTCGAGTGAATCGATTAACCATTGATCATTGGATTGCATTATTACTGCAAATCGGACGAACATATATATGGGAGCTATGTCTAAATCTGAACCGATTTCAAACAAACTTTGTAGACATTGTGAAAGTCGTCGAGGAAAGCGTTGTACAAAATTTTGGGAAGATTGGTCAATAAATGTGCTTGCAGTGGCTCTAAGAGTGAAAATCGGACGTTTCATGAAATTCACCAGTAATGTCAAGAGAAAATCGTTCCTAACAAATTTCAAGAGAATCGGTTAACAAATGCCAATTTATTTGCATTATTACTGCAAATCGGACGAACATATATATGGGAGCTATATCTAAATCTGAACCGATTTTTATAACCTCCATCATAGGATGTCATTCTGTTTGCAACTCCTCGAAATATTCGTCTCAGACCCCATAAAGTACAAGTATTCTTGGTAGTCATGACATTTTATGTCGATCTAGCCATGTCCGTTAGTCTGTCTGTCGATTACACGCTAACTTTCGAAGGAGTAAAGCTAGCCGCTTGAAATTTTGCACAAATACTTCTTATAGGTGTAGGTCGGTTGGGATTGTAAATGAGCCACATCGGTCTATGTTTTGATTTAGCTGCCATGTAAACTGATCATGGGTCTTGACTTCTTGAGCTTCTAGAGGGCGGAATTTTTATCTGATTTGGCTGACATTTTGCATGAGGTGTTCTGATATGATTTCCAACATCTGGTTTTGATCGGTTTATAACCTGATATAGCTGTCGTATAAATCGATCTGGGGTCTTGACTTCTTGAGCCTCCGGAGGGCGCAATTCCTACCTGATTTGGCTGAAGTTTTACATGATGTGTTTCGTTATGTCTTTCAACAACTGTGCAAAGTATGGTTTAAATCGGTCCATAACCTGATATAGCTGCCATATAAACCGACCTTGAATCTTGACTTCTTGAGCCACTAGAGGACACAAGTCTTATCCGATTTGGTTTCCATGAATTGCTTTTTTATGACTCCCAATAACTGTGCCAAGTATGGGTGAAATAGGTGCATGACCTTATATAGCTGTCTTATAAACCGATCTGGGATCTTGACTTCTTAAGCCCTTAGAGGGCGCAAATCCTATCCGATTTCGCCGAAAAATTTTGCATGACGTGATTCGTTATGATTTTCAACAACTGTGCAAAATATGGTTCAAATCGATCCATAACCTGACATAGCTGCCATATAAACCTATCTGGGATCTTGACTTCTTGAGTCGCAATTATTATCTGATTTTTTTTCAATTTCAATTGGCTTCGTCTCTAGGTCGAAAAACATGCCCATGCCAAATTTGAAGACGATCGGATGAAAATTGCGACCTGCTGTTTGTACACAAATTAACATGGACAGTCGGACTGACAGATAGACGGACTTAGCTAAATCGAATCAGAAAGTGATTCTGAGCCGATCGGTAAACTTATCAATGGGTCTATCTTTCTTCCTTTTGGGGGTTACTAACAAATTCACTAAGTTATAATACCCTGAACCACAGTTGTGGTGTAGGGTATTAAAACGATTTTGATATCCTATATATTTCAGGGTTATGTGTCGGGGGAACCACTCCATACCCAAAAACACCCCATCAGACATACATATTTACGGGCCGTGGCAATATCAGACTCAAAGGAAAGGTATTTGGAAGTAGAGCACGAATCCGATATCAGCATTCGGGAAAAGTGTTAATAAGAGCCATCTCACCCTTTAAGTTCGAAGATGGGCTATATCAGACTATATCTTTATATATCCCCCATATACACCGATCCGCCGATTTAGGGTCTTTGGCCCGTAAAAGATACTTTTTATATCCGATTTTGCTGAAATTTGGGACAAGGGGTTGCTTTAGGCCCTTCGACATCCTTCTTCAATTTTTTTCAGATCGGTACAGATTTGGATATAGCTGCCATATAGACCGATCGGCCGATGTTGGGTCTTAGGCCCATAAAAGCTACATTTATTATCCGATTTTGCTGAAATTGCAGACAGTGAGTTGTGTTGGGCTCTTCGACGTCCTTCCTTAATTTGGCTCAGATCGGCCCAGATTTGGATATAGCTGCCATATAGACCGATCTCTCGATTTAAGGTTTTGGGCCTATAAAAGGCGCATTTATTATCCGATTTCGCCCAAATTTGGGACAGTGTGTTAAGTTAAGCCCCTTGAGATACTTCTGCAATTTGGCACAGATCGATGCAGATTTGGATATAGCTGCCATATAGATCCGTTTTCCTGATTTGAGGTATTGGGCCATAAAAAGCGCATTTATTGTCCGATGCCGCTGAAATTTGACACAGTGAGTTTAGTTGGGCTTTTCTACGTCCTTCTTCAATTTGACCCAAATCGGTTCAGATTTGGGTATAGCTGGCATATAGACCGATATCTCGATTTAAAGTCTTGGCCCCATAAAAAGCCCATTTATAATCCGATTTCACTGAAATTTGACATAGTGACGTATGTTGGGCTTTTCGACATCCGTGTCTTATATGGTTCAGATCAGTTTAAGATGTAGCTACTGTACTTATTAATATTTGGTCTAAATCGGTACATATTTCGATATGACTGCTATGGGTCACAAGGTATGCAATTTTCACCGGAGTTTGATGAAAGGTGGTTTACATATATAACTTAACGACTTTTTACTTGTTGTTTCATATATTGCAAAAGAAGTTATAACGCAGTGGGCCGGGTTCATCTAGTCTTCATATATTTAAAGCTTTATTGGCATCCTTCACTTTGTTTTGCTTTTTAGCCTTATCGTTTGTAGATAGGGAAGGCACGAGAATACAATATGTGTATCACAAAAACTATGAATTGGTAGGAATTAAGAGGCTTACATTACCACTAATGAATTCCCATTGTATCCATGCCAAAAAGGGACTAATGAAAGGACACTAAAATCCACCTGCATACAACCAATAATACAGGAATGGAGAGCCATACTAAGGCCTTGCTGAATAACCAAACTATATTTTACCGGGCGATTGTTTTTCATCTTGTCGACAATAATTTATACGGATTTTCATTTTTTCAAAAAATCCTTCGTTGCTTTTTCTGCCCCCAAATGGATGACACATCAGTATAACAAGCCAAAAACTCGAACGGGGCAACGCTCAGCCCAAAACAATTGTTTATTTGCATTGTAAATATCCACGAATGTTGGCAATATTTTTTTAGTTTTATTTCCCTTCTTTTTTTTGCATTTTCCATACAGACGCACGCGAAAAGCTCGTAAAAATTCGCATTGAGGAAAAAAGCATCGAAGTATTTATACAGAAAATATTGTCGCGGCGAAAAAAGCCACGACACAGAAAAAACATGTCAATATTATGACAGTTGACATAGTTTTGGTTTGGAATGGAGTGTATCTGCTATTGATGACGCCCATGGCTGAGTGTGCATTGGTATTGGTTTGCGCAAGGGGTAGGTAGATGGCGGTTTTCTTGCCATTCCATTTTCATATCATGTCCAAAATAGGGTCCCTTGATACTGAAACCACTCGCGCAACATTGTGTTTGTACATAGACACACACACACACTTACACACTCGCATATGCTGTGCCATAAATTGAAGAGCACTTCTTGCATTTGTATTCGTTTGCTGTCATAAAGGTTTTATCTCTCTAGCCAGGGGGCTGCAGTGGCAAGGGTAGAGTGATAGGCAGGCTATACATTTGAATAGTCAGTGCTGTCGGGATTATTGTAACAATAACACAACAGCAATGGCTTTCAATGCCCAGGTGTAGAGTCAATTGTAAGAAAAAAAAACAAATGGGAACTCCGTTTCAGATGGTTGAAATTTGATAAGAGCTTTAACATAAAGCTGCAAAAAGTTTCCACATACATATTTTATTTGGTTTTGCAACTGGGTAGAGTTTCAATAAACAAAATGGAGAAAAGTATTTAGCAAATAATAAATTAAATAAATTTAATATGTTGTGTTTGTATAGTAAGGGTCCGCAATATTAATCTGTAGTCCAACGATTGTGAAAGATTGGTAGATTTGATGAGGCTGATGGCAACCGGAGGCATAAAGTAAGAGAAAATTGCCAATTTTGCCCATGAACATTCCACTATGGAACAGGAGCAAACTTCTCACATATCAATGAGTGCAGTCCAATTCAAGTTTAGGCTCCATGATAAGGGATCTCCTTTTTATAGCCGAATCCGAACGGCGTGCCGCAGTGTGACTACGATTTGGAGAGAAGTTTTTATATGGCATAGTACCTCATAAATATTGCCAGCATTAGGAGGGGAAAACCAGCGCCGAAAATGTTTATACCCTCCACCATGAGGGTATACTAATTTCGTCATTCTGATTGTAGCTTCTCGAAATATGCGTCTGAGACCCCATAAAGTATATATTCTTGATCGTCATGTCATTTTAAGTCGATCTAGTCATGTCCGTTCGACTGTACGTCCGTCCGTCCGTCTGTCGAAATCACGCTAACTCTCGAAGGAATAAATCTAGTGGCTTGAAATTTTGCATAAATACTTTCTATTAGAGTAGGTCGGTTGGGATTGTAAATGGGTTAAATCGGTCCATGTTTTCATATAGCTGCTATATAAACCGATCTTGGGTCTTGACTTCTTGAGCCTCTAGAGGGCGCAATTCTCATCCGGTTTGGCTAAAATTTTGCATGAGGTGTTTTATTATGACTTCTAATAACTGTGCTAAGTATGGCGAAAATCGGTACATAACCTGATATAGCTGCCATATAAATCGATCTTATATCTTGATTCTTGAGCCTCTTGAGGGCGCAATTCTCATCCGATTGGGAAGAAATTTTTTACAACGGTTTCTCTCATGACCTTTAGCATACGTGTCGTATATGGTCCGAATCGATCAATAGCTTTATAAGGTTCCCATATAAACCGATCTCCCGATTTTCTTCTTGAGTCCCTACAAGTCTCAATTCTTATCCGAATGATTTTAAATATTAAACAATGACTTCTACAATGTTCAGCATTCAATTCATTTATGGTCCAAATCTGACTATAACTTGATAAAGCTCCATTAGCATAATAGTTTTTATTCAATACTAGCTACCCCGGGCCCGCTCCGCTGCGCCTTCTTTTACTTTATATGGAACAAAATTTTTCTTGGAATATTTAATTTCGACAAAGAGCTTTTAGTGAAATACCATGCTACGAAAATAGTATATCGCTGGACTAACAGGTACTTGGCCCTGAACAATTATCAGCATCGTGCTCTTCTCTCAAATACCAATTATTTAAACCCCATATTGCCATTGGCTTAAGTGGAGTTTACAGGATGAGGCGTCCACAAACACATGGCCCCAAAATAAGTTATCAAATTCGTATTCTACTCCCAAATACCTTTATTTGAGCCCCATATTGCGATGGTCAGTAAATAATTGCTCTTTGTGGGGTATTTTGGGAAAGGGGTAGACCCCCAGAAAATTGGTCCCAAAAATGGGTATCAGTTCTTGCTCTATCCGCCAATACCTTTCATTTATGCTCGACATTGACATGGTCGGTAAATATGCCTGATTAAGGGGTTTTTTGGGGATTGGAGTGGTCCCTCAAACACTAAGCCCGAAAATATATCAGCAACGTGCTGTATTCTCATATATCTATACATCATTTATTTGAACCCCATATTGCCATTGCCCTCGAAATTAGATATCAAATTCGTTTTCTAATCTCATTTAAACTCCTAATTGCAAAAGTCAGCAAATATGTCCGGTTTGGGGTATTGGCCCTAAAAACTATGAATATTTAGTTCCACTGTCTTTAAGACCCAAATTGTCTTGGTGAACAAATACGTCCTACTTGAGGGTTGTTATGGTGGTGGGACGTCCGCTAGACAGTTGGCCCCTAATGTTGATATCAGATACGTGGTCTACCATTAATTTGAGCCCCATATTTTCATAGTCGGCAAACATGACCGGCTTGGGCGGTGTTTTGTGGGATGGGCGGCCACTCAGTGAGTTGGCCTTGAAAATATATATCGGATTCGTGTTCCACTTTAAAAACCCTGTTATGTGAGCCTCATATTGTCAGCAAATACTTATTATTTGGGTGGTGTTGTGGGGGTGAGGTGACCCCATAGACACTTTTCCCGAATATTGATACCAAATTCGTGCTTTACTCCCGAAGACCTTTTATTTGAGCCCCATATTGCTATTGACGTAAATTTGTCTCCTTCGGGGGATGTTTTTGGTGAGAGACGGCCCCCAAGCACTTGGTCCCATATTCGAATATCAGATTCGTATTCTATATTCAAATACCTTTTATTTAAGCCCCATATTCCCATGGTCACTAAATATGTCCTATTTGGGGGGTGTTTTGGGAAAGGAGTGGACTCCCAGAAACGCGGTCCCACATTTGGATATCAGATTTGTATTCTACTCGCAAATACCTTTCATTTGAGTTCCATATTGCCATGGTCGGTAAATATGTCCAATTTAGGGATGTTTTGGGGCTTGGGGTGGTCCCCCTAGCGCTTGATCCGACAATTAGATATCAGATACGTTTTTTTATCCTAAATATCTTTTATTTGAGTCCCATATTGTCGTGATTGGTCTAAATATATGTTTGGTAGGTTTTAGGGCGGGGCGGCCTCCATAGGTACCTCATCCGAAATTTGTACACCAATTTTTTATTTTTAGGGTACAAAAATTTCGCTTACATCGCACCACCCATCTCTGAGATCTGGCGTTTCTGAAAATTTGGGTAAGGGGGAGGGTCCGCCCCCCTTCAGATATCAAAAAATCTAGTTCCCTATTTTCACCACGGGGTCATTATGCACCATCTGTGAAAATTTCAAGAAAATCGGTTCAGCCGTCCCTGAATCTATAAGGAACACACAAACATACAAACGAACAAACAAACCTACAAACAAACACAAATTGATTTTTATATATAAGAAGATTCTTGTTTGCCTAAAAAGAGATCCTGCGCAAAGATCTCGGAAAATGCTATCTATGGTGGAGGGTATATAAGATTCGGCCCAGTCGAACTTAGGACGCTCTTACTTGTTTCTTTTAATTTGAATACAAAAGGCCATGCCAGTCATGTGCACATAAGTAGAGCAATACGATTTAGCTGAAAATTTTCACAATGATTTCTGCTTTGGTCTTCAAAATCAAAACCAAATATGGTCCGAATAGGTCCCTAACCTGATTTAGCTCCAGTAGCATAGCAATTGTTGTCCATTATCCTTTGTTTGCCTTTAAAGAGATACCGGGGAAAGAACTTGATAAATGCGATCCCTGGGAGAGGGTATATAAAATTCAGCCTGGCCGAACTTAGCACGCTTTTACTTGTTTTATTTTATAATGACATGCATGACGCTTTCCGACCTCTTGGCTCGTCTCTAAAGAATGCAAAACAAATGATTTAATTTTTTACTTTTTAATTGAATACCTATTTTCAACTCATTAAAAAATACTTTGTGCACAACCAATACCTTGAAGTGTTCTATTTTAGCGGTGACCAATACCAGATTGGCACTAAAATTAAAGAAATGCAACACGTGTGCTTTGCAAATAGATTTTGGTTAAAATTAGTCACTATTCTGCACAAGGTAAGCTGCAGGTTGGCCTCTTCATTCACATCAGTGTGATCACGAGTCACCACCGCGAATCATGTGAAGAATCAATTAACCTAATTTTTACATGCAATCAAGCATAATGAGAAAAAATAAAAACACAAACAGACAGACGGACAGACAGACAGACAGATAGATAGAAGTCTTGTCTGGCGTAAGTAATTTAAATATCTTATCAACTGCATCAGTGAGTCATATTTGCCTTAATGGCTATGCTGGCAACTGCAGCTACTGTTGCTGCCTCTCCCCACTCCACGAGGTGCGGAAAATGAAAACTAAATGAAATTTCCATTAAATTGCTTGCCATGTAATTTCATTAAAGTGTTAATGAATCGCTTGGCCAACAAAGTTTTCTTTTCATTAAGCAAATTAATTCTACCCTATTTGAGCTTAAGTGCTTCATTAATGCCATTGCGCTAATTCAATAAGAAAATTGAGTTCAATTTTATTGGTAATGCATATGAGGCCTCATATTGATTCCTATGATTCCAATATTTGCCGTTTTAATTGCATACTCATACATGTTGGCAATTGGCATAGCTTAAAGGCATTTAATTGAAGAAATTAAAATATTCCATGAAAATCACATTTCGACGAAATTTTAATCGTATTAAGAAAACCAGTTGGGAAAGGCAAAAGTAGGGCGGTGCAGACTTTATAATACCCCTACACCTACCCTATAGGTACAAAGTGGAAGCTATATCGTACTCCGAACCAATTTTGATGGACCTCGGCGGATGTTTTCAGATGAGTTGTTAAACAATCTGTATCAAATTTCGGCAATTTTGTTCAAACATACGGTTGATAAATGACAATATAATCATAAATTACCCAAAATCTGATGAACATATAAAGGGTGATTTTTTTGAGGTTAGGATTTTCATGCATTAGTATTTGACAGATCACGTGGGATTTCAGACATGGTGTCAAAGAGAAAGATGCTCAGTATGCTTTGACATTTCATCATGAATAGACTTACTAACGAGCAACGCTTGCAAATCATTGAATTTTATTACCAAAATCAGTGTTCGGTTCGAAATGTGTTCATTCACCGTAACGTTGCGTCCAACAGCATCTTTGAAAAAATACGGTCCAATGATTCCACCAGCGTACAAACCACACCAAACAGTGCATTTTTCGGGATGCATGGGCAGTTCTTCAACGGCTTCTGGTTGCTCTTCACTCCAAATGCGGCGATTTTGCTTATTTACGTAGCCATTCAACCAGAAATGAGCCTCATCGCTGAACAAAATTTGTCAAAATTTGAACACATTTCGAACCGAACACTGATTTTGGTAATAAAATTCAATGATTTGCAAGCGTTGCTCGTTAGTAAGTCTATTCATGATGAAATGTCAAAGCATACTGAGCATCTTTCTCTTTGACACCATGTCTGAAATCCCACGTGATCTGTCAAATACTAATGCATGAAAATCCTAACCTCAAAAAAATCACCCTTTATATGAGA
This sequence comes from Stomoxys calcitrans, assembly GCF_963082655.1. Lineage (NCBI taxonomy): Eukaryota > Metazoa > Arthropoda > Insecta > Diptera > Muscidae > Stomoxys > Stomoxys calcitrans. The sequence continues at coordinate 46,895,056 of NC_081556.1, read as the reverse complement.
GATACATTTAAATTTGAAAAGATTTCGACCAAAATCTATGAATATAGTCAAAGTCGCCGAGGAGGGCGTTGTGCAAAATTTTGGCACGATTGGTGAATAAATGCGCTTGCGGTGGCTCTAGGAGTAACAAGTAAAAGCGTGCTAAGTTCTGCCGGGCCGAATCTTATATACCCTCCTTCATGGATCGCATTTGTGGAGTCTTTTCCGGTGTCTCTTTTCAGACAAACAAAGGAAAGGATAAAAAGAAGAATTGCTATGCTTTTGGAGCTATATCAAGTTATGGTCCGATTCGGACGGTAGAAGTCATTGCGTAAAATTTCAGCCAAACCGAATAAGTATTTCGCCCTTTAGGGGCTCAAAAAGTAAAATAGGGAGATCGTTTTATAGGGGAGCTGTATTAGGTTATAGACCAATTCAGACCATATTTGACATGTATGTTAAAGGTCATGGGAGAAGCCGTTGAACAAAATTTAACCCAAATAAGATAATAATAGCGCCCTCTAGAGGCTCAAGAAGTCTAGTTCGCAGATCGATTTATATGACAGCTAATCAGGTTATGGACCGATTTAAACAATACTTGGCACAGTGGTTGAAAGTCAAAACGAAACATGTTGTGCAAAATTTTAGCGAAATCGGATATGAATTGCGCCCTCTAGAGGCTCAAGAAGTCAAGATCCCAGATCGGTTTATATGACAGCTATATCACGTTATGGACCGATTTTATTCATACTAAGCCCATCTATTGGAATTGATAACAAAACACGTTTTGCCAAATTTTAGCCAAATCGGATAGGAATTGCGTCCCCCAGAGGCTCAAGAAGTCTAGTTCCCAGATCGGTTTATATGGCAGCTATATCAAGTTATAGACCGATTTGAACCATACATTGCACAGTTGTTGAAAGTCATAGCGAAGCATATCTTGCAAAATTTCATTCAAATCAGATATGAATTGCGCCCTCTAGAGGCTCAAGAAGTCAATATCCCAGATCGGTTTATATGGCAGCTATATCAGGTAATGCCTCGAATTCACCCGTTCTTTCCACAGTTGTTGAAAATCATAAAAAAAACCCCTAAGGCAAAATTTCAGCCAAAACGGATGAGAATTGCGCCCTCTAGTGGATCAAGAAGTCAAGGTCCAAGATCGGTTTACATGACAGCTATATCAGGTTATGGACCTATTTGAACCATACTTGGCACGGTTGTTGGAAGTCATAGCGAAACATATCTTGCAAAATTTCATCCAAATCGCATATGAATTGCGCCTTTTAGAGGCTCAGGAAGTCAAGACCCCAGATCGGCTTATATGACAGCTATATCTGGTTATGGATAGATTTCAGCCATACTTAGCACAGTTGTTTAGAATCATAAACAACACCTCATGCAAAATATCAGCCAAATCGGATGAGAACTGCTCCCTCTAGTGGCTAAAGAAGTCAAGATCCAAGATCGGTTTATATGGCAGCTATATCTGCTTATGGACCGATTTGAACCATACTTAGAACAGCTATTGAAGTCACAACGAAATACCTCGAGCAAATTTTCAACCAAATCCTAAAAGAATTGCGCCCTCTAGTGGCTTAAGAAGTCAAGATTCAAGATCGGTCTATATGGCAGCTATATCAGGTTATGGACAGATTTGAACCATACTTGGCACAGTTGTTGGAAGTCATGGCGAAACATATTCATCGTATTTCATCTAAATCGGTTAGGAATTGCGCCCTCTAGAGGCTGTAGAGGCGCCCTGTATTGGCTCAAGAAGTCAAGATCCAAGATCGGTGTATATAGCAGCTATATCGAAACATGAACCGATATGGCCCATTTACAATCCCAACCGACCTACACCTATAAGAAGTATTTGTGCAAGATTCCAAGCGCCTAGCTTTACTTCTTCGAAAGTTAGCGTGCTTTCGACAGACAGACGGACGGACATGGCTAAATTGTCATGACGATCAAGAATATGTAAACTTTCTGAGACAAATATTTCGAGGAGTTACAAACAGAATGACGGAATTAGTATACCCCCATACTATGGTGGAGGGTATAATAATCGGGCGATATATATATGAGAGCTATATCTAAATCTGAACCGATTTCTATGAGTCAATGTAAACTCCTTCTTGCCAAATTTCGAAAGAAATGGTTAACTAATGACTATTGTATTGCATTATTACTGCAAATCGGATGAACATATATATGGAAGCTATATCTAAATCTGAACCGATTTTTTCCAATTGCAATAAGCTTCGTCTCTAGGTCGAAAAACATGCCTGTACCAAATTTGAAGAAGATCGGATGAAAACTGCGACCTGTAGTTTGTACACAAATTAACATGGACAGACGGACAGACAGACGGAAGGACAGACAGACAGACATTACTAAATCGAATCAAAAAGTGATTCTGAGTCGATCGGTGTGCTTATCAATGGGTCTATCTCTCATCCTTCTGGATGTTACAAACAAATTCACTAACTTATAATACCCTGTACCACAGTAGTGGTGTAGGGTATAATTAAGGAAAGATACAATTCAATCGGTGACGACTATATACTGCACCCACTTGTAATATGTATGCACCAATCTATGTATATGTATGTATGGACCGGTTTCTTCCGATTTCAAAAGGCTTCTTCTCTGGTACCCAAGAATATCAGACAGACTGACGAACATGGCAAGATTGCATCAGAAAGTGATTCTGTGTATATATCTTTTCTTCCGGGTATTACAAGCATATACCCTGTAACACATTGGTGGGGTTAGATATACAAATTCATAAGTTTCTCCTCTTGCCAGACAATCAACTGCTACTGCAATCACTTTTGAATTTAGAATCCAATATTGCTGATGAATAAATCAACATAGTTTTTTTCGTTTTCGGTTCAAACGAATGAACTAAGCACACATGCATATATTTTACAGAATTAAATTCTACTGACAGCCCTGACGCAAGAGTTATATTTTATTTAAAAGTTTTTGCTAGACAACCACTATGGAAAATTGCAACGAACGATAGCTCGAACATTCATGACCAATGTTTTGCCACAAAAATACATAAGGGTGGATTAAAAGAAAAACTATTTTTCGATGCCAAACAACAAGCCTTAGACAACATCGTAGAGGTTATAACTTTGCTTTCTTTAATTGGTTATGACAGAATATTTGTTCCACTAGCCGAACGTATAATAGCGTTCAAAGCGCATCGATCTTCTGCGCTCATTCTAAAATCTTTGACACTAAGTTTTGAGATGTCTCACACCATTTGATCTTTCCATCGGGCTTTTGGTCTTCCCGGTTTGCGTGTATCACCATGTTTGCCCTCAAAAGACTTCTTTGCTGGAGCTTCTCCATCCATTCTGAGAACATGACCTAGCCATCGCAGCCGTTGCTTTTTGATAAGTGTAACTATGCTATCTTCGTCATACAGCTCGTGGTTCATACGTCGCGTATATTCTCCAATAACGCAAACTGGTCCATATATTTTACGAAGAATCTTTCTCTCAAATACTCCAAGCACTGCCTCGTCTTCTTTCACAAGTACCCATGCCTCAGAACCATATAACAACGCGGGTAGTATCAGTGTCTTGTATTGTGTAATCTACGCCAGTCAAGAGGTGGCCTTGTTTGTAAACTGCTTACTTGGTCCACAGTAGCATCTGTTTGCCAGTATTATTCTTCGCTTTATCACAAAACTGGTGTCATTCGTTTCGGTTACGGCGGTGCCGAGGCAGATAAAGTTACCGTCTATCTCAAAGTTGTGGTTCCCAACTTTCTCCATTTTCTTTATCTGCTCGGTTGCGCAAGGCTTTTTGGGAATTGAAGCCATCCATTTCGACTTATCTTTATTACTGCCAGACCCATTTTCATTCTCTTTCGATTCTTTCAAAAGCTGCAGTTATTACTTCCGGTGACCGACCATGTGTTCTCTTGTGATTAGTGTGCCATGTCTACTCACATCTGCATCTTGTATAATCTTCTCCAGTACGATATTAAAGAGATCACACGATAGGTTGTCTCCTTGTCTGAAACCTCGTTTGGTATTAAATGTTTTGGAGAGATTCTTTCCTATTCTTACTGAGGAGCGCGTATCATCCTGCAGAGTCTTATTAATTTTGCAGGGACACCAAACTCAGACATGGCTGGAAATAATTTGAATGTATAGGGCTGTCGAAAGCGGTCTTGTAATCAACAAAGTGATGGTAGGTGTTGATTTGTATTTCTCGGGTCTTTTACAGGATTTGGCGCAGTGTGACTATCTGGCCTGTGGTGGATTTACCAGGTCTAAAGCCGCATTGAGAGGGGCCCAATTATCTCATTGGCTTTTAGTTTTAATCTTTCACACAGTACGCTCGAATGTATCTTGTATGCGATGGGGAGGAGACTTATTCCTCTGTAGTTGGCACATTCCGTCTTGCCTCTTTTCTTGTGTACGGGACATAGTATGCTGAGGTTCCAATCATCGGGTATGCGTTCTTCTAGCCAGATTGCGCAGATAAGCTGATCAGCTTATCAGCGTGTCGCCTCCGGTCTTAAATAGTTCAGCGGGTAACCCGTCGGCTCCTGCTGCCTTGTTGTTCTTTAGTCGGATTACTGCTACTTGGACCTCATTCTGACTAGGAGGTAAACATTCTATACCATCATCAGGGTTTGGTTCTGCGGTATCCTCTGCGCCGCCATCATCGGACACCAGCAGTTGGGTAAAATGTTCTTTCCAGCATGTTATCTGTATCAGTTACCAAATTTCCTTTTTGTCTCTACGGGAGACAAACTAAACCAAAGCCATCGGTTTGATGCCTAATTCTTTGGTAAAGCTTTCGGACTTCTTTCTGTCTACTGTACTTCTCAATTCGCTCACACTCATGTCTTTCCATTTCCTTTTTCTATCTGCGGAATAGACATTTCTCCTCTAATGGGTTACCCGTCGGCTCCTGTTGCCTTCTTATTCTTCAGTCGGGTCATTGCTACTTGGACCTCATTCTGAGTATGAGGTAAACTTTCTATACCATCATCAGGGATTGGTTCTGCGGTATTCTCTGCGCCGCCATCATCGGACACCGGCAGTTGGGTAAAATGTTCTTTTCATATCCTCAGCACGCTGTCTGTGTTAAATACCAGATTTCTTTCTTTGTCTCTGCAGGAGGATTTGCCTGCACCAAAGCCATCGGTTTGATGTTTAACTCTTTGCTAGAATTTCCGGACTTTATTCTGACTCCTGTACATCTCAAATCGCTCATACTCACATCTTTCCATTTCCTTTTTCTTTCTGCGAAATATACGATTCTCCTCTCTCCTTTTCTTCTGAAACTCTCCTTCATCTGGCGTGTTGCTACTGATTGCAGGGTTGCTCTGTACATTGCTCCTCTATCGGGTTACCTGTCGGCTCCTGCTGCCTTCTCATTCTTCAGTCGGGTCACTGCTACTTGGACCACATTCTGACTATGAGGTAAACATTCTATACCATCATCAGGGATTGGTTCTGCGGTATCCTCAGCGCCGCCATCATCGGACACCAGCAGTTGGGTAAAATGTTCTTTTCATATCCTCAACACACTATCTGTGTCAAATACCAGATTTCTTTCTTTGTCTCTGCAGGAGGATTTGCCTGCACCAAAGCCATCGGTTTGATGTTTAATTCTTTGCTAGAATTTCCGGACTTTATTCTGACTCCTGTACATCTCAAATCGCTCGCACTCACGTCTTTCCATTTCTTTTTTCTTTCTGCGGAATAGACTTCTCTCCTTTTCTACCGATTCCTCTCCTTCATCTGGCGCGTTGCTACTGATTGCAGGGTTGCTCTGTATGCCGCATTCTTGGCTTCAGTAGCATCTCGACACTCTTGGTCGTATCATGGATTTTGTGGGAGAGGTTTCCGGTTTCCAAGTACGGATTTCGCGGCATTTTCCATGGTGTGGGCAGTGGTTTGCTGCTGCCCCATTATATCGGAACAAGGAGTGCTTTCATCAAGCAGTTGGGTCAGTCGAGTGGAGTATGCCATTGGCATTTTTTTGTGTTTGCAGGTTTTTAATGTCCTGCTTTCGTGCAGTGTCAGAACGTACTCTCCTCGTCATGCTCAAACTGGTGCGAATCTTTGCTGCAACAAGGTAATGATCCAAATCTTTATTCGCTCCACGTAACGGTCGTAGATCTAACACTCTGGATGAATGCTTTCCATCTATCACAACGTGGTCAATTTGGTTACTCGTGTTTTGACCGGGTGACAGCCATTTGGCTTTCTGAAGGGGGCCACTGTAGCGCAGACGTTCGCATGTCCGCCTATGACGCTAAACGCCTGGTTTCGAATACTGGCTAGACCACCAGAAAAAATTTTCAGCGGTGCTTTTCCCTTCCTAATGCTGGCAACATTTGTGAGGTACTATGACATGTAAAACTTCTCTCCAAAGAGATGTCGCTCTGCGGCACTCCGTTCAGACTCGGCTATAAAAGGACTCATTGAGCTTAAAACTTGAATCGGACTGTACTCATTGATATGTGAGAAGTTTGCCCCTGTTCCTTAGTGGAATGTTCATGGGCAAAATTTGAAATTTGCAATATCACCAGTCATGAGATCGGTTTATGGGCCAAATTTCACCCATATCAGGTGAAAATTGAGGCTTCTAAAGGCTGAAGAAGTCAAACCCGCGGACCGGTTTATATGGGGGCCATATCTGTTTATACAACGATTCGGATCGTACTTGGAATGGATATTGAAAGTCGTAACACAAGTTTTCTAGGAGCTCTCGATTTCAATATCAGGGATCGGTTTATATAGGGGCTATATGTGTTTATAGATTGATTTGGATTATACTTGGCATGGATGTTGGAAGTGGAAAATTGAGGATTCTAGGGGCTCAAGAAGTCAAATTGGGGACCTGAACCGTTATGACCTATTTTCCAATCCCCAACAACTTACATCTATAAGGAGTATCTGTAAAAAATTTCAACCTGCTACATTTATGCGTTCGACTGCTATCGTGACGGACGGAAGGATGGACATGGCTAGGTCGGCTCAGAATGTCAAGACGATCCAGAATACATATAAAGGGTGATTTTTTAAGAGCTATAGGCCAATTTTTCAGAAAAAACACATAAAATTCAGAAAGATGCATGAAATCTTTATTTGAATCTATAGTACGGTCCATATAATTTAATGTTTGAAGATTATTTCATGCAAATGTTGACCGTGACTATGTCTCAAATGGTTCATCCACTTAGTCCACTTTCCAACATTTCGGCCGGTATCTCACGAATAAATGCTTCAATGTAGTCTTCCAATGCGTCAATTGAAGCGGGCTTGAATATATAGACATGAAATTTAATATAGCCCTACAAAAAATAGTCTTAAGGCATTAAAATGCCAATTGACCGCTCCCGAAAGAAAAATAAAATGTTCGACGAACTCGTCTCCTTATAAGTCCATTGTTACGCGTACTGTGTGGCATGTGACACCGTCTTGTTGAAACCACATGTCATGCAAGTAAAGCTCTTGCATTTTGGGAAAAAAAACTTTGGATATCATCTCACGGTAGCGCTCACCATTGACAGTTACGTTACAATTCGCATCTTCTTTGAAGAAGTACGGTCCAATGATACCACCAGCCCATGAACCGCACCAAACTGTGACTGTTTCTGGATGCATTGGTAGCTCTTGCAATGCTTCTGGCAGATCTTCATTCCAAATCGTCAATTCTGCTTGTCTACATACCCATTGAGCCAAAAATGGGGTTCGTGTTAACAGAGCACGCATTTTGGTAATAAAATTCAATTAATTGGCAAACGTTGTTCGTTTGTAAGACGATTAATGGTGAAATTATAGACCAAACTGAAGATGTTTGATAGTGAAACAAAACACGAAACGTGAGTGAGCTGTTTAAACCAGTGTTGCCAAAAAGATAATAGCTAAAAATCACCCTTTACTTTATGGGGTCTCAGATCAATATTTTGAGGAGTTACAAACGGAATGACTAGATTAGTATACCCCCATCATATGGTAGTACGTATTAAAATTATTTTTGAAACCATCCTAATATCCATTGCATTATTAGTTCGATTATTTAAATTACTGACCAACAACTCCCCCATGCAGCATGTCCAATACATCGAAAATCAGCACAAAACTAACCACATTTACATACATGTGTATGTACACAGACACAAACAAATACGAGTTATTCTTACAATCATGCTGGTCTCTACACATACAATGCATTGAAGCAATGCAAAACATTTCATTTTTATATATTAAATATTAAACATTAGACATCACTATGTATTTAAATATGTAATAGTTACTGTAATTGTGTATGTGTATGTGTGATATGTCCTAGTGTGACTTTTAGTTATGGAAAAATACATTCATGACCATTTTTAGAATATGGGGCAAAAGAAAAGTTTTATAAATTCAAAAGTTTTCACCCACACCGAGACTAACACAACCAAATGCCTTCATTTAAACACTTGAAAATGTATGCAAAGAGAACATTAACCTCAAAATGTTATGACATACAATTATAACAATAACAACGAATCCAAGGGCTGCCATTTTGCTGTCAGAAAGTTTTGACTGCATAAGAAAGACTTAAATGATTTACGAAGTCAATACCCAAGATCGGTTTATATGGCAGCTATATCAGGTTATGGACCGATTAGGACCATACTTGTCACAGTTATTGGATATCATAACAAAACACGTCGTGCAAAATTTCATTCCAATCGGATAAGAATTGCGCTTTCTAGAGGCTCAAGAAGTCAAGACCCAAGATCGGTTTATATGGCAGCTATATGAAAACATGAACCGATATGGCCCATTTACAATACCAACCGACCTACACTAATAGGAAGTATTTGTGCAACATTTCAGGAGGCTAGTTTTACTCCTTCGGAAGTTATCGTGCTTTCGACAGACAGACGGACGGGCGGACGGACATGGATAGATCGACATAAAATGTCGCGACGTTCAAGAATATAACGTACACACTGGCAGTATACACTGACATCGAGGAGGCTTTTAACAATGTACGGACCAACACAACGATCTAATCCAGACCAGTTCAGGGTAGACCCGGTCCTTAGAGACTGGATAAATCATATGCTAAGGAACAGGTGGATAAATTGTGTGTCCAATGGCATAAATACAAGGGAGAAAGTGGCACAGGGCACGCCACAGGGGGGCATTTTATCGCCACTCCTATGGGTGACGACCAAAAATGACCTATACGTATGCTGACTGAGGAGGGATTTGAACCAATATACTAAGCAGACAATGATGCAATACTTCTAAGGGGTAAGGATCCGAACGAGCTATGCAGAAGGGCCGGGTCTTAGGTCAATTAAAGACACATTTATTATCCGATTTTGCTGAAATTTGGGACAGTGAGTTGTGTTGGGGCCTCCGACATCCTTCGTTAATGTAGCCCAGATTGGTCCAGATTTGGATATAGCTGCCATATAGACCGATATCTAGGTTTTAGGTTTTGGGGCCATAAAAGACGCATTTATTGTCCGATGTCGCTGAAATTTATGACAGTGAGTTAAGTTAGGATCTTTAACGTCCTTCTTCAATTTTGCCAAGATCGGTTTAGATTTGAATATAGCTGCCATATAGACCGATCTCTCGATTTAAGGTTCTGGGCCCATAAAAGAGGCATTTATTGTCCAATTTCGCCGAAATTTGGGACAGTGCTTTGTGTTAGGCTCTTCAACATTTTTGTGCAACTTGGCCCAAATCGGTCCAGATGTGGATATAGCTGCCATGTAGACCGATATCTCGATTTAAAGTCTTTGCCCCATAAAAAGCGCATTTATAATCCGATTTCACTGAAATTTTGACACAGTAACTTATGTTAGGCCTTTCGACATCCGTGTCGTATATGGTTCAGATCGGTTTATTTTTAGATATAGCTACTATGCTTATTAGTATTTGGTCCAAATCGGAACATATTTTGATATAACTGATATGGGACATAAGGTATGAAATTTTCACCGAATTTTGATGAAAGGTGGTTTACATATATACCCGAGGTGTTGGGTATCCAAAGTTCGGCCCGGCCGAACTTAACGCCTTTTTATTGTTTTCATTTTTTTAATATATTTATTTATTTTATATACGTGTTTATTGACAAATTTAAATCAAAGCTATGTTTCGAGGTGGCAACTCTAACTTCCTGTACTCTTGCACTACTTATATTTATATACACATATTAGTAGTAGTTATCACATAATCCAAATCTCCCATTCTCTCTTCGTAGGCAATCTCTCTCACAGTCGTTACTAGTTGCCAACGTTCTAAAAAGCAACCAACAGCGACTCACTCACTTCCACTTCTAATACACACCATACTCACCTAAACATACACACTACATATACGCCATAATAGTGCATTCAGCATACGAACGCCATAAGTTGGCAGCTGCACACATGTGTATGCACAAATGAAAAAGAAATTTGAAACATTATGCCAAATTTTGTTCACTGCCGGCATCTGCTGCTGTAGCAGCCATTGTGAGCATTGCAACAAAATTGCATGGATAAAATGTAGGTCGATGCTCTGTGGGCGTTTTCTCATGAATTGCCATGACTCTATGGATGGAATTGGCTTTGGCATTTGACTGCGCTGACAGACGTTCATTCAGAGGCTTAGTGCAAATCATTATTGGAGGTTAAATGTTGAACGTAATATGCTCACAAGTTCACTGCAATTGTAATGCTGATATGATATGTCATGTGTAGTTGAGTGCTGTTTAGGTTTATTTTTTGACTTTAAAAATAGGAGATGCATATTAAACAGTAAAGGAGGAAAATTTAAACTTTTTCAGCCTTATTCAAAAAACTGAATGTAGATTTCAAATAGGTTTATTTTAGAGATTTCCTTTATAGAAAAGTCAAATGAACCTATTTCTACATCTAATAAGGCCCTTTTTGTACCCACCACCGAAGGATGGGGGTATATTCATTTTGTCATTCCGTTTGCAACACATCGAAATATCCATTTCCGACCCTATAAAGTATATATATTCTTGATCAGCGTAAAAATCTAAGACGATCTAGACATGTCCGTCCGTCTGTCCGTCTGTCTGTTGAAATCACGCTACAGCCTTTAAAAACAGAGATATTGAGCTGAAACTTTGCACAGATTCTTTTTTTGTCCATAAGCAGGTTTAGTTCGAATATGGGCTATATCGGACTATATCTTGATATAGCCCCCATATAGACCGATCGGCCGATTTAGGGTCTTAGGCCCATAAAAGCCACATTTATTATCCGATTTTGCTGAAATTTGGAACAGTGAGTTGTGTTAGGCCCTTCGACATCCTCCGTGAATTTGGCTCAGATCGGTCTAGATTTGGATATAGCTGCCATATAGACCGATATGCCAATTTAGGGTCTTAGGCCCATAAAAGCCACATTTATTATCCGATTTTGCTGAAATTTGGGACAGTGAGTTGTGTTAGGCCCTTCGACATCCTCCGTGAAATTGGCTCAGATCGGTCCAGATTTGGATATAGCTGTCATATAGACCGATCATCCGATTTAGGGTCTAAGTTCCATAAAAGCCACATTTATTATCCGATCTTGCTGAAATTTGGGACAGTGAGTTGTGTTGTGCCTTTCGACATCTTTCGCCAATTTGGCCCAGATCGGTTCAGATTTGGATATAGCTGCCATATAGACCGATTTCTTGATTTATGGTTTTGGGCCCATAAAATGCTTATATATTATCCGATGTTGCCAAAATTTGGGACAGTGAGTTAAGTTAAACCCCTTGACATACTTCTGCAATATCGCACAGATCGGTTCAGATTTGGATATAGCTGCCATATTGACCGATATCTACGTTTTAGGTTTTCGGGCCATAAAAGACGCATTTATTGTCCGATGTCGCTGAAATTTGAGACAGTGAGTTTGGTTAGGCTCTTCGAAGTCCTTCTTCACTTCCAGATCGGTCGAGATTTGAATATAGCTGCCATATAGACCGATATCGCGATTTAAGGTCTTGGCCCCATAATAGGCGCATTTATAATCCGATTTCACTGAAATTTAACACAGTGACTTATGTTAGACTTTTCGACATCCGTGTCGTATATGGTTCAGATCGGTTTATTTTTAGATATAGCTAGTGTACTTTAAGTATTTGGTCCAAATCGGAACATATTTTGATATAACTGATATGGGACATAAGGTATGAAATTTCCACCGAATTTTGATGAAAGGTGGTTTACATATATTCCCGAGGTGGTGGGTATCCAAAGTTCGGCCCGGCCGAACTTAACGCCTTTTTACTTGTTATACCTTCACCACCACTGAGGTGCAGGGTATTACAACTTTGTGCATTTGTTTGCAACGCTAAGAAGGAGAAGAGCTAGACCCATCGATAAGCATATCGAAAGGCTTTCAATCACTTTTTTACTCGCTTAAGTTATGTCCGTCTGTCTGTCTGTCCATATATTTTTGTAATCAAGGTACAGGTCGCATTTCATGTCCGATTTTCATAAAATATTGCACAAGTCAGTTTTTTGGTGCAAGGACGAACTTTATTGATTTTGAAAAAAATTGGTCCAGATGGAGATATAGCTCCCATTCATATCTTTCATCCGATATGCCCTTTCAAAAGTGTAGAATCCACAATTTTGGTCTGAACTTCATCAAATTTGGCATGATGTGTCTTTATTTTGATGTCCTAATACGAGTGCAAAATTTCATAAAAATCGGTTCAGATTTCGATATAGTTCCGATGTGGCCTTTTAAGTCTTTAGTATTCACAATTTTGGTCCGATCCTCACAAAATTTAGCACGAGATGTTTCGTGTGACGTCTTAGGTAAGGTTAAAGTGGTAGTCTGCCATCAGACTCACTTTAGCGTTTTCGTCCATTGTGATACCAGAGGAACAGAATATGTCTTCTAGTTCCGTTGAACCATCCAGATCGTTTTAAAAATCCCAATAACATGCTAATGATCACATCCGCCTAATCAGAAAAGTTCACAAAGAAAGTTCTCAGTGCGGATCACACACACAGCACATGTTCTATAGTCTCTTCTTCTTCGAGGTCCTCACAACTTCTGCAGAAGTCGTCAGTGGCATTCTTCAGTCTGTCAGCATATTTCCGGTCAGACCAGGTCACTGTCTGATCGGAAATATGCTGACAGACTGTAGAATGCCACTGACGACTTTTGCAGAAGTTGTGAGGACCTCGAAGAACGGACACGCTGACTGAGACGTCTGTTCTAGCCAATGACAGCGAAGCGGTAAACCATTTCAAGTCTCACTAAGCTGGGCCACATAATTTTCGAATGCTTACAATTCCCTTTTTTGACCACCTATCATTCGCCGGCCTTCGGGCTTGATCGTAATGACTTTACTTACATGTCGTTACAGGCATAACCACAAATTCCAGTTCCCATGGAATGTGTAAGCTAGTTCCTAGTCTCGCAAACTCGTGAGCACTACCATTCCCTTGGATATTTCTGTAGCCCGCCACCCAGATCAGGTGAATTTTAATCAGTTCAGTCATCTCGTTGAGAGATCTGCGACAGCCCGGGGAGGTTTTTGAGTTCAGAAATATGTTCTCACAGGGTTTAATGACTGCCTGGCTGTCTGAGGAGATAGTTATGATAATCGTCGTTATGAAATTATGTCTTAGTCATTCCATCACTTCCTTAATTGCAAGAATCTCTGCTTGATACACACTGCAGTGGTCGGGTAACCTTTTCGATATGACCAGTTCTAGATCTTTATGTACACCCTAAAGCCCACCTGGTCGTTTAGTTTGGAACCATCCGTATAGAAGACTACGAAATTTCTATTACCAGGAATATTGTAGTTCCAATCGGTTCTATCAGGAATAGTGCTTCAGTGTTATTATACCCTCCACCATAGGATGGGGGTATACTAATTCCGTCATTCTGTTTGTAACACCTCGAAATATGCGTCTAAGACACCATAAAGTATGTATATTCTTGATTGTCGCGACATTTTATGTCAATCTGACCATGTCCGTTCGTCCGTCCGTCCGTCTGTCCGTCCGTCCGTCTGTCTGTCGAAAGCACGAATACTTCTTATTAGTGTAGGTCGGTTGGTATTGTAAATGGGCCATATCGGTCTATGTTTTGATATAGCTCATATAAACCGATTTTGGGTTTTGACTTCTTGAGTCTCTAGTGGGCGCAATTCTGGTCCGATTGTACTGAAATTTTGCACATAGTGTTTTGACATCACTTCGAACAGCCCATATTTAGATATAGCTGCCATATAGACCGATCTCCCGATAAAGTGTCTGAAGGCCATAGAAGCTTTATTTATTACCCGATTTTGATGAAATTTGCATCAGTGGGTTATTTTAAGCTTCTCGACATCCGTCATAAATATGGTTCGGATCGGACTTTATTTAGTTATAGCTGTCATATAGACCGATCTCCCGATAAAGGGTCTGAACCTGATTTCGCTGAAATTTAAAACCATGGGTGACATATATATTAGACCACTCAATCTTCGTGACGAATTTGGGTACGAAATGAGATTTACATATATACCCGAGGTGGTGTGTATCCAAAGTTCGGCACGGCCGAACTTAATGCCTTTTTACTTGTTTTTTTAAACTTTCGTCGTGATTTTCTAGTGAGTGTCTCGTGAGTCGTGATTTTCCCGTGAGTCGTGATTAGTGTCGTGAGCATGATATCACACACTCACACTCACGTAATTGGATTTGGGCCTCACTCACGATTTGCGTGACCCAAGTGTGCTTCACTCGTGACACGACAACTCACCACTCACGTGCACTCCTCTAACATCTAACAGCCTCCCATTGCACCTGAAGAATAGTTCTAGCTCAATTACGATCTGGCATATGCAGCCGCCTCAACTCTTACTGAGCAAGGATTAATGGCGACGTGCAGGTTCTATGTCCCGATTGTGACCAGGGACCACACAACATTCATCACCTGTTTAATTGCCCAGCCAGACCCACCCGACTCAGACTCATATCCCTTTGGACACAACCCATCTTAGTCGCAGAATTCCTGGATCTGGATATTCAATAGTCAAACAGACGGAAGATAGAACACAACACACTGACACAACAACAACTGATGGACATACATGCCAGTTTTGGTGTTTTTTTTTTGGGGGGTGACCCCAAGCGACTCTTAGACCATTTTTATACCCACCACTGAAGGGATATATTCATTTTGTCATTCCGTTTGCAACATATGGAAATATCCATTTCCGAGCCTTTAAAGTACATATATATTCTAGACCGTCGTAAAAATCTAAGACCATCTAGCCATGTCCGTCCGTCTGTCCGTTGAAATCACGCTACAGTCTTTAAAAATAGACATATTGAGCTGAAACTTTGTACAGATACTTTTTTGTTCATCAGCAGGTTAATTTCCAAGACGGGCTATATCGGACTATATCTTAATATAGCCCCCATATATACCGATCCGCCGTTTTAGGGTCTAAGGCCCATTAAAGCCCCATTTATTGCCCGATTTTGCGGAAATTTAGGACAGTGAGTAACGTTAGGCCCCTCAACATCCTTCGTCAATTTGGCTCAGATCGGCCCAGGTTTGGATATAGCTGCCATATAGACCGATCCTCCGTTTTAGGGTCTTAGGCCCATAAAAGCCACATTTATTATCCGATTTTGCTGAAATTTGGGACAGTGAGTTGTGTTAGGCCCCTCGACATCCTTCGTCAATTTGGCTCAGATTGGTTCAGATTTGGATATAGCTGCCATATAGACCGATCCTCCGATTTAGGGCCTAAGGCCCATAAAGGCCACATTTATTATTCGACTTTGCTGAAATTTGGGTGTACCTTTCATTTGATACACATATTGTCCCAATCGATAAGTATGTCCGTTTGGGTGAATTGTGTGGTGGGGAGTCCTCTCCCCCGTTCCTGAAAATTGTGGTAAAGGACAGAGTCCCCCTGTTTTCATATGTCGAAAAATTAAGTATTTCCCCCTCTAGACAAATTTTACCAACTGTGAAAATTCTCTATCACAAAAAATATTTATACTCCAATTGTTTCGCTGTTGTACACAAGAAGAGTGAGGCCATAATCATTCACCAATACATTGGCAAATTTTATTTCATTTTATTTCACTTTCGATGAGCAATAATAAAATATCAACAATTGACATTAATGTATGACTTATAACGCTTGACAATTGTCGCAGTCGATAAATTTTGTGTAAAAAATATTTATTTGCTGACATTTATTATTAATAATCAAAAAAAAAACAGAACTGATGTGCCTTATGGTGAATTTTAAATTTCCTCATAAAGGCGAATGGCGAGAAATGGTGGCGATGTGATCTTATTAAATTATATATATTTATTGTGACTTTTTATTTTGTGTGACATTAAGCCGCTCAAATACAATAAATCGATAAATTTTATGCAACATTAATTTTATGTCGACACATCTTTGTTGCCAAGCTACACATTACACGAAAAGAAGAGCAGGGAGAGTTTATGTGGAACAATAACCCGAACAGTCCAAGCAAAGAAAGAACATGACAAAATGCTTTTAGTCGATGTTAAAGAGACATTATTTGCCCGAGAGGTACCTAGCAAAATGAAATATTCAACAAACACATACACAAGTAACCACAAATCTCCATGTGTATTGTATGGGCTTCGCGTGTGTGTGTATCCAAAACCACAACAAAGTTATAATTTAGATAATGTCACACCAAATACATGCATGCAACTTGCCATAAAATGCGTGTGTGTTTTTTTTATATCCCAGCATTGCCTAATTAATAATGAACTGGTTTACTCAGCATAATTGCCGTGTGTGTATTTGCATTAGGTATGAGAGTCCAAGCCATTCAATAGCAGATTTATTTATAATGCCATACAGAATATATAATGGAACTAATTAGTTGTCATTAATTTATCGAAAAATGCTTATAATTTTGGTTTGCACACAAGAAATTCATAATAAAAATGTCATCAGGCAATATATAAATTAGCTAATATGTATTTAGTGCAAACAGATGTAAATTACTATTTTTGTTTACACCGTTATTTCGACTAAAAATGCAACACAATTGTAGGTAAATGCACAATGGGTGGTATGATTAACATTATTATAAAGTACCATGGTGGGTATGATTTATATTTTTTACACACTAACACAAGAGAATACTCATTTAGTCACTCTGTTTGCAATACCTCAAAATATCTCAGGATTGTATGTACTTTATAGGGTCGCAATAAAGTGTTACATTTCTGAAAAGTTTATACCGGCAAAATCGGATCATCGGGAGGCCACTGTAGCGCTAAAGTTAGCTTGTCCGCCTATGACGTTGAATGCCTGAGTTCGAATCGTGGCGAGAGCATCAGAAAAAAATTTCAGCGGTGGTTTTCCACTCCTAATGCTGGCAACATTTGTGAGGTACTTTGCCAGGTAAAACTTCTTTCCAAAGAGGTGTCGTACTGCGACACGCCGTTCGGACACGGCTATAAAAAGAAAAATAGGAGCATATCTTGACATAATTCAAATATGGATCAAATGCCAAATGCCAAATGCCAAAATGAAATCATATTAACAATGGCTGCTATATAAACCGGTCCCCTGACTTTGAATTTTGGGTTCATTAACGGAAATTTGCACAATGTGTTGAATGAAACTCATCGTTATCTGTACCATGTCCGTCCGTTTGTCTATTGAAATGACCCTACAGTCTTTACAAAAAAAAGGTGAGAACGTGCTAAGTTCGGCCGGGCCGAATCTTATATACCCTCTGCCATGGATCGCATTTGACGAGTTCTTTGCGCGGTATCTCTTTTTAGTCAAACAAAGAATAATGGAAAAGAGATGTTATGATATTGGAGATATATAAAATTATAGTCCGATTCGGACCATAAGTAAATTGAATGTTGAAGACCATAATAGAAGTCATTGGGTAATATTTCAGACCATTCGGATAAGAGTTGAGCCTTGTAGGAGCATATTCGGGAGATCGGTTTATATGGCATTTGTATCATTCAATTAATCGATTTAGACCATATTGAACATGGGAGAAGCCGTTGTACAAAATTTCAGCCAGATAGAAAAATAATTGCGCCCTCTAGAGGCTTTAGAAGTCAAAATCACAGATGGGTTTTTATGTTAGCTATATCACGTTATGGACCGATTTGAACTATTCTTAGTACAGTTGTTGAAAGTCATAACAAAACACCTCATGCAAAATTTCAGCCAAATCTGATGAGAAACGCCCCTTCGAGCGGCTCAAGAAGTCAAAACCCAAGATCGGTTTATATGGCAGCTATACCAGGTTATGTACCGATTTAAACCATACTCAGCATAGTTGTTGAAAGTCATAATAAAACATCTCACTCAAAATCTCAGCCAAATCGGATAAGAATTGTGCGCTCTAGCGGCTCAAAAAGTCAAGACCCCAGATCGGTTTATGTGGCAGCTATATCAAAACGTGGCCCGATATAGCCCATTTACAATTCCAACCGACCCACACTAATAAGAAGTATTTGTGCAAAATTTTATGCAGATAGTTTTACTCCTTCGAAAGTTAGCGTGCTTTCGACAGACAGACGGGCAGACGGACGGACATGGCTCGTTCGACTTAAAATGTCATCATGATCAAGAATATATATACTTTATGGGGCCTTAGACGAATATGTCGAGGAGTTACAAACAGAATGACGAAATTAGTATACCCCCATCCTGTGGTGGGGGTAAAAAATTTAAGTTAGGAATTCCGTGTTACTTCCAAAATCCTTAATTGTTTTCAATACCACTCCCCTTAGTTGGTTAATGTCTGGTATTGTGGCCCCACCGAAGTACCGGAATCTGTTGGACGCAAAAGCCGGGCAATGATACAGGAAATGCTCCAACATCTCATCTTCATCCCCACATGCCCTACACATGCTGAGTGAGCTCGCTCTTCTACGTGTTCTGTTATGATATCGAAAGCTATACTGACTTCCTTGTTACTTCCTTTCAGTAATAGCCTCGTTTTCTCAAGATTCGTGTATCCCCATAAGATTTTCGCCGTAATACCGACCGTTTCGCTATTTCATAGTGTTCCATGCGTTTTCTTCGCCCACGCTCTTAACTCGGACTGCGTTGATACGAAAGGCTTCGGGTTAACCAAGTATATCAACGGCAGTTCTCTGACCTTTACAACCAAATGGTCTGCCCTTTCATTCCCCCTTAATCCGTTATGACCCGACATCTAAACGATGCGGATTGTGTCATTTTCAGAAAAGACATTGCAATAGCAACCAGTACGGCAACGTCACGAACAGTCTTGTAGTGTATGAAGGATCATACACTACAAGACTGTTCGTGACCTTGCCGTCCTGGTTGCTATTGCCCTGATGGCCAGCTTACTGTCCGTAAAGATGTTCACACTCGACGTCCACATCTCGCATTCCGTGAACGCCCGGATCTCCGCCTGCATAACCATATTATGGTGAGGCAGTCGAAAACAGATCTCAGTCTCTGGGTTGTCAATGTAAACCCCCAGGCACACCCTGTCCTCTTGCTTTGATCCATCCGTGTAACATGATCTTCCGGATGGCAATACTAGAGTTCTGTCAATCCAAGACTGTGCAGATGGCAGCAGTGACTCGCACTCGACTTCAATTTTCATCTCAGGTATCCGATCGGAAACCTCTTCCCTTGCTTCCAGGTTTCCTATCGTCGCCTCGATTATACCGATCCCATTCTCCCATCGCCTTAAGTCTCATAGCCACAGTGGCTGCCATCAATCCAAGACTGTGCCGATGGCAGCAGTGCCTCTCACTTGACTTCAAGGTTCATCTCAGGTATCCGATCGGATACCTCTTCCCTTCCTTGTCTATCGTCGCCTCGATTATACCGCGATGGTATGAGCTGGTCCCATCCTCAATCCATTCTCCCATCGCCTGATATAACTCTCATATAAACAGAACTGAATAGTCATTATCTTGAGCCGGTGAATGCCGCAATTTTTGTCCGATTTGGCCAAAAAATTTTGATATGAATTTCGCAGTTTTTGTATTGATTTCCAACGTGCCAACGTGTTTCTTGTTTAATTTTTGTTTGGTATTTTTGCCATATAGGCCTAGAGTTTTAAGTTGTTTAAGACACTATACTCTTAATTGTTTGCACAGCCCAATCACTCAGTGTATGTGAGTGTGCATGGTTAATCATACGCACCCATGATCCCATAGTCTTTCATAGTTAATTAATAACAAGTATACGCATGTTGGTACCAACAAGCACTAAGGTGTTGATACTTTTTCACCAGTTTCGTTAATGTATGCTTAAACAGCATCAAAATTCATCGAACAAGATTTTCATAAAAACTTACTTGCAAACTTATGGAAAAGTTAAGTTTATTGTAGTACTTAAATATATTTGCTGGCCATTATTACCTGCAAATATAAACAAAGATATTGGACATAAATTTTTTTTTACCTTAAAATCATGCAATTAATTCTAGTTTGAATAAAACATTAATGGCTTTCAAGTTTTTAATACTAAATTTTAAAAAGTAAATACCTTTGCAAACATTTTCGTTGCCTCTTTTGTTATAAATGTTAAAAAAAAGTATTTTCTGTATAAATCCCCTTTCATAGCTCCTAAGCAATTGATATGATTTTTTTGAAAGCTCAGAAAAAATTACAATCATTTTCTACAGTTTGGACCTTTTGAACACACTTTTTAATCCATATCAAAGTAAAAGTTATAATATATCTGAACTAAACTCCTTTCGACCTTATATTCATGATAAGCCAATAATCTACAATACAGTCGAGATTTTGTTCACTTACACATATACATATGTATTTTTAATCCTTTCATATGAAATGTTTTCTCTTCAAAATCATAGTTACATGCACAGAGGAAAACAAAAGATTCTCAAAAAAAAAAAGAAAATCGCAACCATCCGAAAACATATTTTTGAGTGCGTTTTTACACCCTCCACCATTGGATGGGGGTATATTCGTTTTGTCATTCCGTTTGCAACACATCGAAATATCCATTTCCGACCCTATAAAGTATATATATTCTTGATCAGGGTAAAAATCTAAGACGATCTAGACATGTCCGTCCGTCTGTCCTTCTGTCTGTTAAAATCACGCTACAGTCTTCAAAATTAGAGAAATTAGAAAATTAGAGAGCTGAAATTTTGCACAGATTCTTTTTTTGTCCATAAGCAGATTAAGTTCGAAGATGGGCTATATCGGACTATATCTTCATATAGCCCCCATATAGACCGATCCGCCGTTAATTTGGCTCAGATCGGTCCAGATTTGGATATAGCTGTCATATAGACCGATCCTCCGATTTGGGGTCTTAGGCACATAAAAGCCACATTTATTGTTCGATTTTGCTGAAATTTGGGACAGTGAGTTGTGGTGGGCCCTTTGACATTCTTCTGAAATTTGGTTCAGATCTGTCCAGATTTGGATATAGTTGCCATATAGACCGATCTGTCGATTTAGGGTCTTAGGCCGATAAAAGCCACATTTATTATCCGATTTTGCCGAAATTTGGGACAGTAGGTTTTGTTAGGTCCTTTGACATCCTTCGTCAATTTGGTCCAGATCTGTCCTGATTTGGATATAGCTGCTATATAGACCAATCTGTCCATTTAGGGTCTTAGGCCCATAACAGCCGTATTTATTATCCGATTTTGCTAAAATTTGGGACAGTGGGTTGTGTAAGGCTCTTTGAGATTTTTCGTAAATTCAGTCCAGATCGGTTCAGATTTGGATATAGCTGCCCTATAGACTGATCCTCCGATTTAGGGTCTTAGGCCCATAAAAGCCACATTTATTATCCGATTTTGCTGAAATTTGGGACAGTGAGTTGAGTTGGGCCCTTCAACATCCTTCGTTAATTTGGCTCAGATCGGTTCAGATTTGGACATAGCTGCCATATAGACCGATCCTCTGATTAAGGGTCTTTGGCCCATAAAAGCCACATTTATTGACCGATTTTGCTAAAATTTGGGACAGTGGGTTGTGTTAGGCCCTTTGACATCCTTCGGTTATTTGGTCCAGATCTGTCCTGATTTGGATATAGCTGCCATATAGACCGATCTGTCGATTTAGGGTCTTAGGCCCATAACAGCCGCATTCATTATCCGATTTTGCTGAAATTTAGGACAGTGCGTTAAGTTAGGCCCTTTGACATCCTTCGTTAATTTGGTTCAGCTCTGTCCTGATTTGGATATAGCTGCCCTATAGACTGATCCTCCGATTTAGGGTCTTAGGCCCATAAAAATAACATTTATTATCCGATTTTTCTGAAATTTGCGACAGTGAATTGTGTTAGGCCCTTTGATATCCCTTATCAATTTGGTGCAGATTGGTCCGGTTTTGGATATAGCTGCCATATAGGCCGATCTCTTGATTTCTGGTTTTGGGCCCATAAAAGGCGCATTTATTGTCCGATGTTGCCGAAATTTGGGACAGTGAGTTAAGTTAAAATCTTCGAATTCCTTCTGCAATATGGCCCAGATCAGTACAGATTTGGATATAGCTGCCATATAGACCGATATCTCGATATCCCCATGAAAGGCGCATTTACAATCCAATTTCACTGAAATATGGCTTTATGTTAGGCTTTTCAAAATCCGTGTCGTATGTAGCTCAGATCGGTTTATTTTCAGATAAAGCTACTTAAAAGACCAACAATTTGTTATACACAATTGAAAATTGACTTGTACTTATTAGTATTTGGTCCAAATTGGAACATATTTCAAAATTACTGATATGGGACATATGGTATAAAATTTTCACCGGATTTTGATGAAAGGTGGTTTACATATAAGCCCGAGGTGGTGGGTATCCAAAGTTCGGTCTTGCCGAACTTAACGCCTTTTTACTTGTTTTTTTTTTTGTTTTTTTTTTTTTTTGCTGCAACACTTTTTGGCTTTAGAGTTATTTTTGGCAATATATTCTGTGCTAATATCCACCCACTCTTTGTATGCTTTTTGCATCACCCTCTCTCTCTCTCTCTCTCTCTCTTCTCCAATCCTTACTTTTTGTTTGCTACAATGTGTGCTGATTATACAGAGCAGCTCAAGTTTACACAGTTCACAGGATAACAAAATCCGAATGTGGATTGGCAGGGGGGAAAAGAGCGAAGAGCATAGCACATAGATAGCGATGAATGGCGCATTGGAATGTTTGTAAACCCCGCCAACCACACAAACAAACACACACACACACACCAACAGAAAGAAACCAACACAAAGGCAATTCATAAAGATAAAGTACAATTTATGGTCGACCACAATAAAAATTAGGTTAACGATTTTCATCTTTGCTTGAAGTTTCATTGCTAAAGAAATTCTACGAAAAGCAAATGGAAAGAAAAAACCACAGCAGCAACAAACAGAACGAAGAGAAAAAAATTTATTAACTTAAAGTAAAAAGTTAAATCTAGGCAACTTAAAGTCTTTAAAATTTCAAGCACATCGAAAAAAACACACTCTCAGCTTAACATACAAAATCCCTTGAAACACAAAAGTCTAACTGGCAGAAGGTATGACGATTGAAGTTTTTTTTTTAAGAAAAAAAAATTTTTTTTTTCAAACAATTTCAATTCTAAAGGAAAGATGGCGAAAGAGATACACCGCAGGCAGACACCATTGAAAAGATTTTTTTCACTTCCTTGTTTGGATTTTTCATCTTTTGTTGCATTCTAAATTCTTTACTTTGAAACAGTTACAGCATTCATTTAATTTTTTTAATTGTTTTTTTGTGGTTGTTTTTTTTTTTCTGATAGATCAACAGAAAATTTAAGTTAAACTAGCAAAAATGTTTAAGTTTTGCATGGTCAAACTTTGTTTGCTTGTCGCTATGGATATATTTATTATAATCTAAAAAAAAAACAATCGAGATGAGTGGCGGACTTTTTGGAATCCCTTGGATAGGCTCAGGGCCTACGATGTGACGCTGACTTGGGTTCCTGGGCATGAGAGGATTCCACGTAATGAGAGGGCGGACGAGCGCGCCAAGAGGGGTTCGTCTGTGCCGGGAGGACCAGTCATCGGTCTTGCCTACGTGCCATTTGTCGAGCTACTGAACACAGTAGAGGGGATGGCCAGGGCGGCGTCGCTGGCGAGGTGGGATACGGTAGATTGTTGCCGGACTGCGAAGTAGCTATGGCCGGTCATCCACCGATGGAGGACGAGGGAATTGATGGCGTTCGATAAGAGGTCGATGACAGGGGTCATCGACTCCATCGAAACGGATCATAACCGGACACTGTGGCCCATGGCGGCGCGCATGGGGATACCGCACAATCACTTCTGAAGGAATTGCCTCAATGAGGATGATGAGGGGACTATTGAGCACTTGCTTTGTTCCTGTCCGGGTCTGCAGAGACGAAGGCTCTCCTTTCTGGGGAGGGGTCATCGACCCCATCGAAACAGGTCATAACCAGACACTGTGGCCCCATGGCAGCGCACAATGACTTCTGTAGGAGTTGCCTCGATGAGAACGATGAGGAGACTATTAAGCACTTCCTTTGTTCCTGTCCAGGTCTGGAGAGTCTCTCCCTTCTGGGGAGCCGTTTCTTTTGTGATCTGGGTGACCTTGCGAACGTACCTCTGGTATCTCTCCTGAGGGTTGTTGGCGAAACACGATGGTTCCGAAGGGGGGAGGGGGGGGGGTGGGGGGTAACACAAGCTACGGCGTAGTTAGGTCCGTGCTTGCGTAGCGAAGGGCGGTTCTTCACCTCCCGCTCTCTTTTTTCTACCCTCCACCATAGGATGGAGGCATACTAATTTCGTCATTCTTTTTGTAACTACTCGAAATATTCGTCTGAGACCCCCTAAAGTATATATATTCTTGATCGTCGTGATATTCTATGTCGATCTAGCCATGTCTGTCCGTCCGTCCGTCCGTCCGTCTGTCTGTCGAAAGCACGCTAGATTTCGAAGGAGTTAGGCTAGCTACTGGAAATTTTGCAAAAATACTTCTTATTAGTGTAGGTCGGTTGGGATTGTAAATGGGCCATATCGGTCCATGTTTTCATATAGCTGCTTTATAAACCGATCTTAAGTCTTGACTTCTTGAGCCTCTAGAGGGCGCAATTCTTATCCGATTGGTATGAAATTTTGTACACCGTGTTTTTTAATGATATCCAACAACTGTGCCAAGTATGGTTGAAATCGGTCTATAACCTGATATAGCTACCATATAAACCGATCTGGGGTTTTGATTTCTTGAACTTTCTCTCTCTAGCGTACCACAATGGGCCAAACTGGCCTCCGAGTGAACTCACCTTTGGTGGGGGACCCATTCAACCTAACCTAACCTTGGGTGATCAATGCTCACTCTATGGGACCAAGTCCTTCATTAATATACAATACATAAATTCAAATATGTTCTGATCTAGAGCATACTTGGCACGAATACTAAAGCATCTATTGGGTTGCCCAAAAAGTAATTGCGGATTTTTCATATAGTAGGCGTTGACAAATTTTTTCACAGCTTGTGACTTTGTAATTGCATTCTTTCTTCTGTCAGTTATCAGCTGTTACTTTTAGCTTGCTTTAGAAAAAAAGTGTATAAAAAGTATATTTGATTAAAGTTCATTCTAAGCTTCATTAAAAATGCATTTACTTTCTTAAAAAAAAAATTAAAAATTCTTTTAAAAAATCAACTCACTGATCCATCTTTAAACAAAATCAGTTAGCAAATGCTCATTTAATCGCACATCATGGTCTTTTTGGGGAAAGATGGGTCTATATGGCAGGATCATATGGTCCAAACATGGAGGGATCAACTCTCTTTAATAAATTTCAACGAAATCGGGTAATACATGGACCTTTTGTAGGCCAAATACCATAAATCGGGACACTGGTATATATGGCAATTATATCCACATAAAGAGCGGTCTGACCATATACGGCTCAGAGTCAGTGATAAAATTATCATCAAAATCGGATTAAAAGTACGAGTTTTAAGGGACCAGAATCATAAATCGGGAGATCGGGCTATATGGGAATGAGTTTTCACACGGCTCAAGGAATAAAACCAAATGTTCGGATCGGCACAACTTACCTCCTGGAAGCTTTCTGTGAACGGGTAATAGCATTAATGAAAATGAACAAGTAACAGCTTGCAAAGTTCGGCCGGGCCGAATCTTATATGCCCTCCACCATCCATTGGATTTGTCGAGTTCTTTTCCCGGTATCTTTTTTAAGGCAAACCAAAGGAAAGGAAAGAATAAAAGAAACAATTGCTATGATATTGGAGCTATATCAAGTTATGGTCCGATTCGGCCCACAATAGAATGAATGGTGGAGACTACAGTAGAAGTCATTGTGAAAAATTTCAGCCAAATCGAATAAGGATTACGGCTCAAAAAGTAAAATAGGGAGATCGTTTTATAGGGGAGCTGTGTTAGGTTATAGACCGTCTCAGACCATATTGGATACGTATGTTGAAGGTTATGGGAGAAGCCGTTGTACAAAGTTTCTTCCAAATCAAATAAAAAATGCGCCCTCTAGAGGTTCAAGAAGTCAATATCCCAAATCGGTTTATATGGCAGCTATATCAGGTTATGCACCGATTTGAACCATATTTGGCACAGTTGTTGGAAGTCATGACGTAATACGACGTGCAAAGTTTCAGCCAAATTGGATAAAAATCGAATTATAAATGTGCTTTTTATCGGACCAAGACTTTAAATCGAAAGATGGGTCTATAGGGCAGCTATATCTTCATCTAAACCGATGTAAGCCAAATTGAAGAGACCTGTCGAAGAGACTAACACAACTCACTGTCCCAAATTTCGGCGAAATCGGACAATAAATGCGCCTTTTATGGGCGCAGGACCTTAAATCGAGAGATCGTTCTATATGGCAGCTATATCCAAATCTTTACCGATCTGTGCCATATTGCAGAAGTATATTGAGTGGCTTAACCTTACTCACTGTTCCAAATTTCAGCGACATCGGACAATAAATGCGCCCTTAAGGGCCCAAAGCCTTAAATCGAAAATCGGTCCATATGACAGCTATATCCAAATCTGAACCGATTTGGGCCATATTAAAGAAATATGTCGAAGGGCCTAACACATCTCACTGTTCCAAATTTCACCAAAATCGGATAGTAAACGTTGCTTTTTTGGGCCTAAGACCCTAAATCGACGGATCGGTCTATATGGCAGCTATGTCCAAATCTCGACCGATCTGAGCCAAATTGACGGAGGATGTCGAAGGATCTAACACAACTTACTGTCCCAAATTTTAGCAAAATCGTATAATAAATGTGGCTTTTATGTGTCTAAGACCCTAAATCGGCGGATCGGTCTATATGGCAACTATATCCAAATCTGGACCGATCTGATAAAAATTTAAGAAGAATGTCGAAGTGCCTAAGACAACCCACTGTCCCGAATTTTGTTGAAATCGGACAATAAATGCGCCTTTTGTGGGCATAGAACCTTACATCGAGAGATCGGTCTATATGGCAGTTATATCCGAATCTGAACCGATCTGAGCCAGATTGAAGATTCATGTCGACTGGCCTAACACAACTCACTGTCCCAAATTTCAGCAAAATCGGATTATAAATGTGTCTTTTATGGGCCTGAGACCCAAAATCAGCGGATCGGACTATACGAGGGCTAAATCAAGATATAGTCTGATAACAAAAAGAGAATCTGTGCAAAGTTTTAGCTCAATATCTCTATTTTTAAAGGCTGTAGCGTGATTTCAACAGACAGACGGACGGGCATGGCTGGATCGTCTTAGATTTTTTACTACGTGAGTCCCCGTAGACCTTGAAATTTTGCAATTATGAGGTTAATCGTAGGGTTATCATTACAGAATCCATGGTGAAGGAGTTCTTGAGGAGTTTTCAACCATTTAAGTCACCTGAGCCATATGGAATATTTTCATCTGGAGGTCTATTATCTGGCTTCCCATCTGGCCTCTATTTTCACATCTTGGCTAGCACTTGCATATATTCCGAAAGCCTGGTAGGAGGCAAGGGTGATATTTATACCCAAGTCCACCAACTCAATTGGATGCCATGATAAAGAGTAGGACATTTAGCGAACTGCTCAAATACAAACAGCATGCCTATGTCAAGTAAAGGTTGATGGAGAATTCCCTGCTCGTGGTTGTGCCTAAAATAGAAGAATCATTCAATGCCGAGACGTACACATTGGTGGTATGCATTGACATCGAGGGAGCGTTTAACAATGTGCGGACCGACACACTGATTCAATCTACGACCAGTACCGGGTTATTAAAGACTGGTTAAACCACATGTCGAGGAACAGGTGGATTAATTGTGGGTACCATGATATAAAGATAGGGGAGAAAGTGACATAGGGCACACCACGGGGAGGCATTTTTCGACAGTCCTATGGGTGACCATTATCAATAATCTATAACGGATGTTGGTTGATGAGCGATTTGAACCCGTCTGCTACCCAGACGGTTTAATACCACCAATAAGTTAAGCAAAACGGACGAAAGGTTCTTGAAGATGATATACGAGTGGGCTAGACCTAGGGATCTGAACGTTAACCCAAAGAAGACTGAAATCTACCTGTTCACGAGGAAAGCGAAGGTGGGCCAATTTGATGCACCACGTTTCCTCAACAGAACGATTTCGATATCTGACAAGGATCACATTCAGGAGCATAGCAAGAAGGCTTACAGATTTTGGACAATATGTAGCCCACCTCCAGCTGGAGACAAAGATCCTTACTGTGCGAAGACATAACTGCATGCTGTGTAAGCAATAGCTTCGGGGTTTTTATTGCAGTGATATCCAAATTATTAAATTGTGGATGGGTAATCACCGCCCAGATTTCCCGGCACGGGATAGCTGTGAGCGCACAAAAACCTGAACTTTGAGGTCAGATTTCGCCGTCACGTTAAGCTTTATTCCGTCCACAGGCAACGAAAAGTGTAATAATCCATACAGTGTAGCTGCAACGGCAGTCACGAACAATCAGCGGCATCGGGCGGGTTCTCAGTGAGGGGCTGGGCGGCGCCGGCAAATGAAAATTTGACCATTAACACTAATGAACAGGGGCAAACTTCTCACATATCCATGAGTGCGGTCCAATTAAAGTTTAAGATCAAGGATAAGGGGCCTCCTTTTTACAGCCGAGACCGAACGGCGTGTCGCAATGCTACACCTCTTTGGGGATACGTTTTTACATGGCAAAGTGCCTTACAAATGTCGCCAGCAGTAGGAGGGGATAACTACCGCTGAAAAAAAATTTTTTTTTATGGTCTCGCCAGGATTCGAACCAATAATTCGAATCACGTGACATACGTCACCTGTTTAACTGCCCAGCCAGACTCACTTGAATCAGCCTAAGATCCCTCTGACCACACCGCACTTAAGTCTCAGAGTTCCAGCTATGTTAAAATCCGGGGACGTGAATGGA
This sequence comes from Stomoxys calcitrans, assembly GCF_963082655.1. Taxonomy (NCBI): domain Eukaryota; kingdom Metazoa; phylum Arthropoda; class Insecta; order Diptera; family Muscidae; genus Stomoxys; species Stomoxys calcitrans. The sequence goes on along the minus strand of NC_081556.1, from coordinate 46,865,670 downwards.
TCAATGCTTACTTAGGTCTGTGTGGTTTGATGGACTGTCATGGCGAAAAAGTGCAACATAAGGATAATAAAGGGTGATTGTTTAGCTATTATCTTTTTGGCAACACTGGTTTAAACAGCTCACGCAGGTTTTAGTGTTTTGTTTCACTGTCAAACATATTAAGTTTGGTCTATAATTTAACCATGAATCGTCTTACAAACTAACAACGCTTGCAAATTATTGAAGTTTATTATCAAAATGCGTGCTCTGTTAAGAAAGTTCAAGGCGCGCTTCTTCAATTTTTTTGGTTAGTTGGATTTTTGGCTCAATGGGTACGTAGCTAAGCAGAATTGTCGATTTTGGAGTGAAGATCAGCCAGAAACATTGCAAGAGCTACTAATGCATACAAAAACTCACAGTTTGGTGCGGTTTATGGGCTGGTGGCATCATTGGGCCGTACTTCTTCAAAGATGATGCGAATCGTAACATAACTGTGAATGGTGAGCGCTATCGTGGGATGATATTCAACTTTTTTTTTGCCCAAAATGATAGAGATTGACTTGTATGACATGTATTTTCAACAAGACGGTGCCACATGCTACACATCACGCGTAGCAAAGGACTTATTGAGAGGCGAGTTGGGTGAACATTTTATTTCACGTTCGGGACCGATAAATTTTTGTGGGTTTATGTTAAAGCTCATGTCTATATAGACAAGTCCGCTTCAATTGACATATTGGAAGATAGATGATAGAGATGAGATACCGTCTGATATGTTGGAAAGAGTATGTCCATCCGCGTAGTTCAAAATTGGACTACGCGGATGGACCATTTGAGACGCAGTCACGGTCAACATTTGCATGAAATTATCTTCAAACATTAAATTATATGGACCGCACTATCGAATTAAATAAATATTTCTGAATTTAATGTGTTTTTTTTTTAATTTTCCTATAGTTCTTAACAAATCACCCTTTAGTTGTGGTTTTTTCTCCGTTCTGTATCAACTTGCTGATAGGTTGGCACACATCGACCAGACGCTTAGAAGGGTGTTGGCCTAAGCTTCTTCGGGTTGCACATGTCTTTTCATTTCCCAATGTCGTGTCTTTACTTTCCAAACTCCACTTCTTTCACGCTAGGAGGCCACAGTGGGTCATAACTCATCTCCGAGTCACACTCGCCTTTATGGATGGCTTCCCACTCCGCCTTTGACGCTGAACAAATTCCGGCGTGAACATTATAATATAAATTTTCAGCAGTGATTATTCCCTCCTAGTGCTGTCGAGGTATGCAGCATCAGTTTGGACTCGTCAGTGTAGCATACCACTTCTCTCAGGTCAAGTACTAAAATGAACTCCAATTTCTCCAAACTCTTTGCCCGTAGTGATTCAAACTCTCCCTATACTCTCCTTTTTTTATTTGAATGCCTCTAAATTTTTCCAAGCATCATCTTTTAAAGGGCTTCACTGCAAAAAGCAAAAACAATTCGGCTCGATAACTTTCGAACAGTAAATATTTGTTTGATGTTAAAGTGGCAAAACAACCTTTTTCGGGTATTTCATTCCTCGCCTATGCATTACCTTTATGTCTTTGTGTAACTTTGAGTGATACTTTTAATGAAACCACATTTTGTAACGAATGTCTTTTCAAGCGGAAACTTAAGCCACAAAAAAAACCAGCTGCAAGTATTTTGTTTGCAAGAAGACAAAAAACTGTAAAAACAAGCCACTCTAAATGAGATGTTCTGACACAAACACGCTGGGGAAAACTTTTGCAAGCCACAGAAAAAAAAAAATCACTTTGAACATCGCTTTGGTAAATTTGCTGGGTTTTTGGTCCTTTTGCTACATTAATGTTTGTTTGCCAAATGTCTATCTTTGTAGCCATCAGTGTGGGCTGACTTATTTACTTTTTAATTTCTATCTTTACGGAGATTTGTTTATTTAAGGGGTTGATGTTTCTCTCTGAACAGCCGTCAGCAATCCTCTTGCTTGGCTCTCGGACAAAAAAAGGCCACTTCATTTTGATTTGTTATAGGTTGGGCCAGAAAGTGAATGGACACAGTTAAAAATGACTTAAAAGGAAAAAAATCGTTAATGGTTTTTATGAAATTGAAGATAATCTTCACAAGCATTAGGGGCAACTTTGAAGAGTTAAGGCGTCCTATTTAACGTTTTAAGAGTTTTTATTTAAGTTTTATTAAAAAATAATGAGTTATAATCTTATGAAATTATGTTTGGCAAAAATTGGTAACAGATTTACCTTAAGCCCAAAAAATTTGGCTTAAAGAGGCAATTTGAACACACATGGTTAGGTTAGGTCTAAGTAAGCAGTCTGCCATCAGACTCACTTAGACGTTTTTGTCCATTGTGATACCTTAGGAACAGAAGAAGGAAAATGCCTTCTAGTTCCTACCGTTGAACCATCCAGATCGCTTTAAAAAGCCCAACAACTTGCAAACGTTCACATCTTCTAAATCAGACAGGTTCTCAAAGAAATGAGAACCAAAAGTGAAACTCCTTCCAACTGCTAGTGCGGCACACACACTCAAAGAAGGTGTTCTATTATCTCTTCTTCTTCGATGTCCCTACAGCTTCTGCAAAAGTCGTTGCTGCCACCCTTTAGTCTGGCAGTATGTTTTCCAATTAGACAGTGACCTGTCATGATGGACACAATGATTGAGACGTCAGTTCTAGCCAATGACAGCAAAGCAGTAGACCTCTTCAAGTCTAGATGAGGCCACTTAGTTTTGAAATGCTCACAGCCCTCTCTTTGTGACCATCTATCATTTGTTGCCCTTCGGGCTTGGTCCTGAAAACCTAGCTTACATGTCGCTAGAAGCATACCCACAAATTCCAATGTGCCTTACACACTCTAGGCACACTGGAATCTATGGGTATGCCTAGTTCCTAGTCTCGCAAGCTCGTCTGCTTTAGAATTCCCTAAAATATCTCTGTGGCCCGTCACCCAGAGCAGTTGAATTTTGAACTGTTTAGCCATCTCGTTGAGACATCTGAGACAGTCAAGGGCGGTATTTGTGTTCGGAAATACGTTCTCCAGGGATTTAATGGCTGCCTGACTGTCTAAGAAGGCGTTTATGCCAATTGTCGTAATGACATTATATCTAAGCCATTCCACCACTTCCTTCAATGCAAGGATCTCCGCTTGATATACACTGCAGAGGTCGGGTAACCTTTTCGATATGACCAGTTCTAGATCTTTTGAGTACATCCCAAAGCCCACCTGATCGGTTAGTTTGGAACCATCCGTATGGAAGTCTATGTAACTTCTGTTACCAGGGTTATCGTAGCTCCAATCGGTTCTATCAGGAATAGTGGTATAGTAATTTTTATCAAAAAGCGTCTCAGGTAGGGTGTAATCCACACTGCCGGGAACATCGGATATTTTATCAAGGATAACACAGTGTCCGTAGGCGCATGACCAAAGGGTAAGCTCCCTTAGCCTCCCGGCAGTGGTCGAAACAATTTGTCTCTCCACAATGTCCAGAGACGTTATGTATAAACAAGCCATCCTTTGGATCCGGTTGTGTATTGAATAGTAAGTGGACTTTTGAAGCACTGTCCACCAGATCACAACACCATATAGTATTATAGGTCTGACAACTGCAGTATATAACCAATGCATCACGTGCGGTCTAAGCCTCCAACTTTTCCCAATGGCGAGAATTGCTTTTCTTGTTGATTCCAAAATGTTGGATATGTAAATATCGAATGATTTTAGCCATATTTGGGTCAGATGGCGGAAGCCTTAAAACAACAACAAATTTCAGCGAAATCGATTAAAAATTCAGCTTTTATGGGTTTTAAACCCTAAAGCAACAGATCGGCCTATATGGCAGGTCTATATCTGATTAGATCTAATTATAGTCCGACCAAATTTGTTATGTTGAAAATGGGAAAGCAGACATAACTGCTGTTTGAGCAAATATAGGGCAGCTGTATTAGCAAATATTTCTTACTGATATTTGAACTAACAATTTGTATAGGTCCGATTTGGCCCGTTCAAGAACTTAACCTGAGCGCAGCAAAAGGTAATATATGTGCCAAATTTCATTTCAATATGTCAATTTTAACAACAAATTTGTGCTCTCCCATTTTTAGCAAACGTTCTGCTGTTACAGCAAACATTTTTGTTATTTTTAGTAAGCAATATCTCTCAATGGTTCCATTGAGTATTCCTTAATAGTGAGAGAGACGTCGATGGAGCCGACTAGGTCGTGAAGGGCTATTTCATTGGACTTGCCCTTACTAAATGCACGCTGCTGCCGAGACATGGAATCTCCTGGGATCTTTGCCCTAAGATATGTTTTTATCAACCTCTAAAGACTGTATTCAGCATAAAGGATGACAGAGTATAGGGTGAAAATCTCTCGGCTTCGTGCGGTACGATTTCTCTGCTCTAGGTATGAAAATTACCTATGCGCCCTTCATCGGAATACCTGTCTGACATGCTGATACAAGCAGAGTCTATCTTCCTAAGTCAAGGAGCCAATCTTTCGAATGCAGCCTGTAATTCAAACTGTGATACATCATATAAAGGGTGATTTTTTTGAGGTTAGGATTTTCATGCATTAGTATTTGACAGATCACGTGGGATTTCAGACATGGTGTCAAAGAGAAAGATGCTCAGTATGCTTTGACATTTCATCATGAATAGACTTACTAACGAGCAACGCTTGCAAATCATTGAATTTTATTACCAAAATCAGTGTTCGGTTCGAAATGTGTTCATTCACCGTAACGTTGCGTCCAACAGCATCTTTGAAAAAATACGGTCCAATGATTCCACCAGCGTACAAACCACACCAAACAGTGCATTTTTCGGGATGCATGGGCAGTTCTTGAACGGCTTCTGGTTGCTCTTCACTCCAAATGCGGCAATTTTGCTTATTTACGTAGCCATTCAACCAGAAATGAGCCTCATCGCTGAACAAAATTTGTCAAAATTTGAACACATTTCGAACCGAACACTGATTTTGGTAATAAAATTCAATGATTTGCAAGCGTTGCTCGTTAGTAAGTCTATTCATGATGAAATGTCAAAGCATACTGAGCATCTTTCTCTTTGACACCATGTCTGAAATCCCACGTGATCTGTCAAATACTAATGCATGAAAATCCTAACCTCAAAAAAATCACCCTATAGAATAACTACTATGCTCTAGAATATATAATTTGATTTTTTTGAAAAATTTACCTTAATTAGTGAATGTGAAATATCCAAAACAACGAAATTTTGATAAACATTTTGTGGTAGAGGAATATTATCAAAACCTTGGAAAAATTTTTTTCTTTCCATTTTTATACCCTCCACCATAGGAGGGTATAAAAATTTCGAGGTGTTACATTCTGTTTGTAACACCTCGAAATATGCGTCTAAGACCCCGTAAAGTATATATATTCTTGATCGTCATGACACTTTAAGTCGAACTAGCCATGTCCGTCCGTCCGTCTGTCTGTCGAAAGCACGCTAACTTTTGAAGGAGTAGATCTAGCCGCTTGAAATTTTGTACAAATACTTCTTATTGCTGTAGGTCTGTTGTAGGTTGTAAATGGGCCAAATCGGTCCACGTTTTTATATAGCTGCCATATAAACCGATCGTGGGTCTTGACTTCTTGAGCCTCTAAAGGGCGCAATTCTTGTCCAATTTGACTGAAATTTAACACGCGGTGTTTTAGTATCATTTCCAACAACTGTTTTAAGTATGGTTCAAATCGCTCCATGTTTTGATATAAACCGGTCTTGGGTCTTGACTTCTTGAGCCTCTAGAGGGCCCAATTATAGTCCGATTTGACTGAAATTTTGCACATAATGATTTGATATCACTTTCAATAACTGTTTTAAGTATGGTTCAAATCGGTCCACAACCTTGTATAGCTGCCATATAAACCGATCTTGGGTCTTGACTTACTGAGCTTTTAAAAGGAGGAATTCTTAATCGATTTGACTGAAATTTTGCACATAGTGTTTTGATGTCACTTCCAACAACTCTGCGAAGTATGGTTCAAATCGGTCCACATCCTTGTATAGCTGCCATATAAACCGATCTTGGGTCTTGACTTCTTAAATTTTTAGAAGGCGCAGTTCCTATCCGACTTGGCTGTAGTTTTGCACGTGGTGTTTTGGTATCATCTCCAACATTTATGCGAAGTATGGTCCAAATCGGTTAATAACCTGATATAGCTGCCATATGAACCGATCTTAGGTCTTGACTTCTTGAGCCTCTGGAGGGTGCAATTCTCGTCCGATTTGACTAAAATTTTGCACATAGTGTTTAGATGTCACTTCCAACAACTGTGCTAAGTATGGTTAAAATCGGCCCATAACCTGATAAAGTTGCTATATAAACCGATCTGGGATCTTGACTTCTTGAGCCTTTAGAGGTCGCAATTATTATCCGATATGCCTGAAACGTACGACGGATCCTCTCATGACCAACAACATACGTGTTTATTATGGTCTGAATCGGTCTATAGCCCGATACAGCTTCCATATAAATCGTTCTCTCTATTTTACTTCTTGAGCCCCCAATAGGCGCAATTCTTATTCGAATTGGCTGGAATTTTACACAGGTCTCAATATATAATTTAGTTGTGGTCCGAACCGGACCATATCTTGATATCGCTCTAATAGCAGAGCGAATCTTTTCTTTTATCCGTTTTTTGCCTAAGAAGAGTTGTCGGGAAAAGAACTCGACAAATGCGATCCATGGTGGAGGGTATAAAAGATTCGGCCCAGCCGAACTTAGCACACTCTTACTTGTTTTCCTTTAAAAAGTAACGCTTTTCAAAATTTCAATTCAGTATTTATACCCTACACCACCACTGTGGTACAGGGTATTATAGATTAGTGCATTTGTTTGCAACTCTAAGAAAGAGAAGAGCTAGACCCATTGATAAGCACTTTCGAATCAGAATCACTTTCTGATTCGATTTAGCCATGTCCGAATGTCAGTCTGTGAGTCCATGTATTCTTGTAATCAAAGTGCAGGTCGTATTTGTTGTCCGATTGTCATAAAATGTTGCACATGTCACTTGTTTAGCCCAAGGACAAACGCTATTGATTTTGAAAAAAATCGGTTCAGATTTAGATATAGCTCCCCTATATATCTTTCATCCGATATGGCTTTTTAAGGCCGTAGAAGCCTCAATTTTCGTCCGATCTTTACAAAATTTGCTTTTGGGTATTTTATTTGAGGTCTACATATGTGTGCAAAATTTCATAAAAATCGGTTCAGATGTAGATATAGCTCCCATATACATGATTCGCTCGATTTGCACTTAAATGGCTGTAGTAGCTACAATTTTCAATCGATCTTCAAAAAATTTAGCACTGACTGGTTTGTTACTGAATAAATAAATCTGGAAAATTTCATCAAAATCGGTTCAGATTTAGATATAGCTCCCATATATATCTTGCATCCGATATGGCTTTTTTTCGTCCGATCTTTACTAAATTTGGCATGGAGTATTTTATTTTACGTCTCCATGTGTGTGAAAAATCTCATAAAAATCGGTCCAGATTTAGATATAGCTCCCATATATATCTCTCATCCGACATCAACTTTTATGGCTGTAGAAGCCACAGTGTTAGTCTGATCCTTAAAATATTTTGCACGAGGTGTTTTATTTAACGTCCTAATATGTGTGGAAAATTTCATGAAAATCGGTCAAGATTTAGATATAGCTCCCATATATATCTTTCATCCGATATAGCCGTTTAAGGCTGTAGAAGCCACAATTTTCGTCCGATCTTTACAAAATTTTGCATGATGTGCTTTATTTGACGTCTTCATATATGTGCAAAATTTCATAAAAATCGGTTAAGATTTAGCTCCCATATATATCGTTCATCCGATATGGCCTTTTTAGGCTGCAGAATCCACAATTTTCTTCCGATTTTCCATGAGACGTTTAAATTGACGTTTCAATACGTGCGCAAAGTTTCCTTAAAATTGGTCCTAATTTAGATATAGCTCCAATGTGTATATTTCATCCGATATGGACTTTTAGGGAAGTAAAATATACAATTTTGGTCACATCTCTACAATATAGGGGACGTGAAATGTTCAATTTCATGTCCCAGTATGTGTAATTAAAATTGGCACAGATTTCGATATAACTCCCATATAATCTTTTATCCGATATGGCCTATTGAAGATCTCTTGTCCTATGGCAGGAAAATCTTACAAGGTTCAAAATTGCTATTTCAATTGGAATCCAAATTAAAGTCTGACTAGATTTCGAGATAAGTTCTACATATAAATAGTACTACATGCAGGAGGTGGTGTAGGGTATTATATAGTCGGCACCGCCCGACTTTTGCTTTTCCTTACTGGTTTTTTCATATTTTAGTGCAACGTTTTTCTGTTGTTTCTTTTTTTTTACTTCCTTTGCAAACAAACCCCAACTTGGCTTGGTCGTAAAGGTGTGTTTTTTATGATGAAATAACGACAACACCTTTTGCTTTCATTTCTTTAAAGTGTCTCTCTTTAAATATGCCAGGGTATGAATGTTAATAATGTGTGCTTGTTTGTATTTCCGGCTTTCGCAACACACCCTGTGCACGTGTTGGAAATTTCCAACATTCATGTATTTTATGACCATTTTGGGAATTTTATTAATTTTATATCAGTGTTGCCTTCCCAGCAAAGACTCGCTTAGTTTGCTTTCTTGAGTTAGCGAAGCGGAACAGGTTTTGTCGTTTATTTTCTAAATCTAAAATAACAAATCCAAGGGGGAATTGTGAAAAATCAATCGTTTCCTTTTTTGGGATGTTTCAAATTTCCCTGCAGTAGGAAAGTTCCTGAAGGAGCAAAAACATATCGAAAATGTAACTCAAATGTATGGCATTAAGTTTGCAGGAGAGTATAGGGGGAGCATGGTGTGCCACACTGGACTTGGCAAATATCTCGCCAGGTGGGTTGGGTTACATTGGGTGGGTATGTATGTGTATTGTGTGAGTGTGTGTGTGTGTGTTTCTGTTTTCCCAAGTTTGTCATAAATTTATGGATTTATGATTTAATTGAGTTCTCTGCTTGCCCTTCTTTCTTCTACCTCCTTCTTCGCACTACCCCAAGAAATATGGCTACAAGCTTGACACCAAATAACCAGACCGAACGAAAAGTCAATTTTACAAATTATTTTCCTTACTGTCGTCGTCGTCGCCGCCCTCATTGGGGTTTGAGTCAAGGTTTTCGGTAGAGGGATAAAATATTAAAGCATTTGCCCTAGCTGGGTGATTACATCGACATTTCCATTAATGGCAGTTCGACACTTATACCTAATGGCAAATGCTAGGTAGGTAATAAGGCGTAGATATTGTATATAAATTAGAACATTATTAATATTCGATTTGTCGCAATGACATCTAGGCGGCATGGTGGGGTGTGGAATGGCCATTACATTGTTAAGGGCTTTGTATAAATTAAACGACCAGCTATGGGAAAGGAAATCGATTGAATTTCTATGTTGTTGCTTCCAGGAGGAGAGATAAACAAAAAATGCCGATTTTCTTCATTTCTTTTGATTTTGGGTTTGAAATAGCTTTTGATTTATGGTTATGACAAATTGTTCCCGTCGCTGTCAGCTGATATGTTTTTAATTATCGCATAGTGGTTTTCATTAACGATGTTGTCGGCTGAGGGGAAGAGGGGAGGGTTACATGCTGCCTATTGCAAATTATTTCGGTTCATAGAATTGTATGTTAGGATTGAATATAAGGATTACATTTAAGGAAAAAATGCGCCTTTTTTAGGGGCCAAGACTTATAATCGAGTTATCGGTCTATATGGCAGCTATATGCAAATCTTGATCGATCTAGGCCCAATTGCAGATATATGGGGAGTGGCTTAACTTAACTTTCTGTCCCAAATTTCGTCAACATCGGACAATAAATGTGTCTTTTATGGACCCAAAACATTAAATCGAAAGATCGGTCTATATGGCAGCTATATTCAAACTTGGACCGAGTGAAATTGGAGAAGGATGTCGGAGGTCTAAACACAACTCACTGACCCAAATTGCGGCGACATCGGACAATAAATGCGCATTTTATGGCCCAAAACCTCAAAATCGAGAGATCGGTCTGTATGGCAGCTATATCCATATCTGGACCGATCTGTGGCATAATGCAGAAGTATGTCAACGGGCTTAACTTAACTCACTGTCCCAAATTTCGGCAACATCGGACAATAAATACGCCTTTTATGGGCCCAAAACATTAAATCGAGGGATCGGTCTATATGGCAGCTATATCCAAATCTATTCCGATAAGGGCCAAATAGAAGAAGGATGTCGAAGGACTTAAGACAACCCACTGTTCCAAATTTCAGCAAAAGCGGATAATATATGTGGCTTTTACGGGCCTAAGACCTTAAATCGGAGGATCGGTCTATATGGCAGCTATATCCAAATCTGACCTATCTGGACCAAATTGATGAAGGATGTCGAAGGGCCTCACACAGCTCACTTTCCCCAATTTCAGCAAAATCGGACAATAAATGTGGCTTTTATGGGCCTAAGACCCTAAATCGGAGGATCGGTCTATATGGCAGCTATATCCAAATCTGGACCGATCTGAGCCAAATTGACAAAGGATGTCGAAGCGCCTGACACTACTCACTGTCCCGAATTTGAGCAAAATCGGATAATAAATGTGGCTTTTATGGGCCTAATACCCTAAATCGGAGGATCGGTCTATATGGCTGCTATATCCAAATCTGGACCGATCTCGGCCAAATTAAAGCAAGATGTTGAAAGACCTAACACAACTCACTGTCTCAAATTTAATCAAAATCGGATAATAAATGTGGCTTTTATGGGCCTAAGACCCTAAATCGACAGATCGGTCTATATGGGGGCTATATGAAGATATAGTCCGATATAGCCCATCTTCGAACTAAACCTGCTTATGGAGAGAAAAAGAATCTGTGCAAAGTTTCAGCTCAATATCTCTACTTTTAAAGACTGTAGCGTGATTTCAACTGACAGACGGACGGACATGGCTAGTTCGTCTTAGATTTTTTCGCTGATCAAGAATATATATACTTTATAGGGTCGGAAATGGATATTTCGATGTGTTGCAAACGGAAGGACAAAATGAATATACCCCCATTCTTCGGTGGTGGGTATAGAAAAAACTAAATCAGGAATTCCGTGCTAGATAATTAGAAAATGCCAAAAGTTAATGCTCCAACGTTTCATCATCTTGCCCAAATGCCCTGCACATGATTTCACCTGCCACACCGATTTTGCATAAATGAGCCCGCAGTCCTATGTGTCCCATTATTATACCGAAAGCTTTACTGACCTCCTTTTTACGATATATATATAGGATATTATAATATCCTTGATACGTATTGTCCAAATCTGTCCTTAACCTGATGTAGCTCCTACATAAACCGATTTCCCGAACCTAGCCTTCAACAGCCACTAGAAGTTTCAATTTTTGCCACTTTAGACAGAATTTTGGGTTCCCAAGATTCGGCTCAGTCGAACTTTACACGTTTTTACTAGTTGTAACCACCTATTATGCTCTTTTTTCAATCCATGCGAAGAAATCGTTCAGAGTTCCTTACAAATCCTATCCCTTGAGGAGATTCACCCCCAAATATATTTCACCATCTTTTGCAATTTCCATTGGAAATTGATTTTTCTATTTTGGTTAAACCAAAATTCCACAAATACGTCATTCTCAATCCTTAATGCATCACCGTATTTCATATTCCCTTATTCGTCATGGAGAATGGGGAGGAGGGAGTTTTCGAAAAAATATGCTTTCAAATAAATTGACAGCATCGGGAACAACAAACACTTAAACCAATTATTATCCCTTTCTGGAAACACATCAAAATAAACCTGCCCCCTGAAAGAGCATAGCAGTGTAGTACGAGTATGTTTGAATATCAGCCTACATCCCAGCGCTGACAGTCCTACAAACATGGGTTCAATAAATATTGCACAATAAATAAGAATGTGATGAGTAAAGCTTCAATGGCAATAAACACATTTTAGCCTACACCATATATGAGTGATTGCTGATGGATTAATAGCAAATTCCTTGGTTTCTTACCATTCGCATTCACAAATGTTGATGAAGTTTCGAATGCGTCTTTACTGGTTTCTCTAAAACAAGTGGAAACGCATTCGGTCGTGATGGACTTTGGATCCCAACCATCACCGATTTATATCTTATCAAAATTTCGTGAAAAATAAGTGAACCAAAGATTTTTTTTCAGACGAGGAGGTTGAAGGGACCAAAACTACTAAAATTTCTTAATATTTTAAATATGGCGTATTAAAGTGCGCTTTCATGAGCCTACAACCTTAATTGGGGAGATCACTCTATATGGCAAATGTGATCCGATCTCGACCATACCCTCCACATGGCTTAAGACCCTAAATGCGTGCTCTTTTAAGAAAGTTCATGGCGCGCATTTTCAATTTTTTGGTTAGTTGTATTTTTGGCTCAATAGAAGCCCAGAAGCATTGCATCCAGAAAAAAATCACAGCTTGCTGCAGTTCATAGGCTGGTGGCATCATTGGACCGTACTTCTTCAAAGATGATGCGAATCGTAAGCTAACTGTGAATGGTGAACGCTACCGTGAGATGGTATCCAACTTTTGTTTGCCCAAAATGCAAGAGCTTGACTAGCATGACATGTGGTTTCAACATGACCGCGCCACATGCAACACAGCACGCATAATCATGGACTTAGTGAGAGACGAGTTCGGTTAACATTTCATTTCACTTTCGGGAGCGGTCAATTGGTCGCCTTGATCGTGCAATTTAATACGTCCAATAGCTGTATTAAGTATGGTTCAAATCAGTCTATAACCTCATATAAACCCATCCCGATTTAACTTCTTGAGCTTTTTCAAATTGTTCACAAAGTGCTCTGTTATGAGTTTCAACAATTGTGCTTAGTACGATCCGAATCGGTCTATAATCTGATGCAGCTCTCATATAAACCGATCTCCCGGCTAGACTCCTTGAGTCCTTTTTGGCTAAAATTTTTCACAAAATGTTCTGTTATGACTTCGAACAACTGTGGTCCAAATCGGGCTGATATAGCTCCCATATAAATCGATCTCCCGATTTAACTTCTTGAGCCCTTACAAGCCGCAACTAAAAGACGAAGCTCATATTGGATATTTCTTATTTTCATCAACGATCTGTTGGGTCAGACATCGAATCCGATCTACTCATTTGCCGATGACAGTAATCCCTGTCATTCGTACTCATTCGACCATAGGCCAAGTCTTCGAGAGATTGAGGACAAGAGGCGGGTTATGGACGATATACTCTGCCAGGATTTGCTGGCCATTTCTGAGTGGGGTCGAATGAATCGAGTGGATTTTAATGCACGGAAGACTCAGTGCAAACGTTTTGCTGACCCTTTACGATCATCTTTGTCTATCAACCGTGCAGGTGTTGAGCAATCAGAAGCTCTTGATGTTCTGGGCATGATAATATAGAGCGATGTCCATGGGCTAAACATGTATTTGAAGTGTCGAAAGAAGCACTCAAGTGTTTAGGCTTCCTTAAACGGTGTACGAATTACTTTACTCTGTCTGATCTTCTTAACATCTACACCACTTTCATTAGGCCGAAAATGGAGTACAACTCACATATATGGACTGGAGCTTCAAAATCATCCCTGGAGCTACTGGACGTTGATTGGGAACAATGGGGTATCCAACTCTATTGCCTCCCTTTATCATCGTCGCAATGTGAGTTGTTTGGCACTGATCTGTCGGTACTTTCATGATGTATGTTCGTCTGATATTCGTCTTCTTATTCCTAATGTAAAGATGTACTATGTCAGGGATACTAGACATTCCAGGAACTCACACCCGCTGCCAGCGGACCGCACAATGCATTATAGAGATAATTCTTATTTCGCCTGAACCATTCGTATGTGGAATCGACTTCTGGCTGATGTTTTTTCCACCCAGACAAATGTCAATCAACTCTACATCCTTTTACCCCCCTCCACTTCCTAATTTCCTCTCGCCACCGCAATGCACTGCATTCATAGGGGACATCACCTGCATGTTGGCTGGCAGAAAAAAAAAATTGGGAGACCGATGTTTTAAATTTCAGCAAAATCGGGTAATAAATTCAGTATTTGTGGGTTGAGGCCCTTAATCGGCAGATTAGTCTATATGACAGCTATATCTGAGTATAGTCCAATCTTAACCATATTTGGATCTAATGTCGGGAGGCTAAAACAACCTACTGTTTCAAATTTCAGCGAAATCGGGTAATAAATGCAGCTTTTATGGGCCCTTTATCGGCAGATCGGTCTATATGGCAGCTTAATCTGAATATAGTCCGAACTTAATCATTTTTATGTCGGATGTCAAAACGAGTACTAAATTCAGCTTTTATATGTTTCACACCCTTATTCGGCAGATCGGTCTATATATAGTAGCTATATCCAAATATGGTCCGATTTGGCCCGTTCAAGAACGAAACATGTGTGCAGCAACAAGACGCATCTGTTCCAAATTGCCGCTCAATATCTCAATTTATGAAGGCTGTAGATTGATAACAGCAGACGGAGAGACAGGCACACGGATATCTTTAAATGAATATAGGGTCGGAAATAAATATTTCGTTGTGTTGGAAACGGAATGACTGAATGAATGTATCCCCTAGCTGATGTTGGTTGGTATAAAAACTACTTTAGAAAATCACACTGACGGGGAAGGCCAAAAATTCATTTAAAGTTCTAGTAGAAGAAGACATTTCGAAACTTGCTTTTAAAAAATGTTAGAAAAAGTTTTATTTTTTTCCAGCTGAAATTCGATGAAATTTCTCATATCCTTTTTCTCTCTCCCCTCCAGTTTGCCGGAAATTAACATCTCTATATATGACATATACATTGAATGTGTGTATGTGTGTGTTTGTGAGTGAATGTGTATCTTTAAATGTCTATGTATACAATATATCTGTTTGTTATCATAATCGGATACATTGATATGGAAGAGCAACAACGCCATAAGGACTTGAATTAAGGGTTGCAAAAATCATTCGTCTGTAAATTTATGGTGTATTAATAACCAGTAAAATGTTACAGCTATGTATGTTGTTTGTTGTAGTGGCAACAACAATAACGTATTTTTAAACTCTGTTTTATGTTATGCGGCATTGGTTTTAATGGCTGCATAAAAAGGCCTCCTGGGGGAGGATAGCATTTTAATTTTGATAAGATTTCAAACTTAAAGAGCAAAATGGAAAACAACGTTGGTCCAAAAAAAAACCAACTGAAAATGAAAGGAAGTCTGGGTGGGGGGTAAAGGTTTGGCCAGGATTTACATAGGAAGAATAGAAATTTGAAATTATTTCTAGAAATTTAAGCACCCTATTTCAAGTCACCCAAATGAAAGTGATTCAATTGTTAATTAATAACTGAAACTTAAGCTTCGTCTTATTTCAAACTAATTATGAAAACTCCTGTAAACTCATTCTTGTTGCCAACTTGAACATCTGTCTTTAGTTCACCCCAAAGGCCAAAGATTTTAATAAGAGCCCTTGGGATACTAAGGAAATTGTTATATTCCCCCAAAGCATTTTTCAATTTTTCCTACCCCCTACCATTACGAAAAACAAACCAAAAAGAATTCTATTACAACAGTACAAAAAAAATTACATTAATATTCTAGCCGAAATCTTTATTGATTTTATACCTTCAAATGTTGGCTAGCTTAGACCATTTCGCTTTTTCGCCCTCTTTTAGCTTCAACCATATAATAAATATCAAATTACGGGTTATTATTAATCACAAACAATTTTGGCAAAAGTATGAAAGAATCGAAAATCCCATTGCTCACCACCCCCGCAGCAATTCGTTGAGACCATTAAGGACCATTATGGCACACCAATAAGGGATGGTCGAGTGTTAAATTCAGTTTTCATCATTATTATGATTTTTATTGTTATTATTTATATCATCGACATCATCGAGGCAATGGCGATGTTGAATTTTTTTTACGCTTTAATAAGTTCTCTACCACGGAATTGCTCGACCTAAACAGAATAATGGGGAATGAAAATGAGAGTGTTATAAAAAACAATTGGTTTGCATTGAAAATGGGGAAATTGAATTTTGGATTTTTTTAATGATATGGACAAAAACACCAAATATTAAAAAACAAAACAAGTAAAAAGGCGTTAAGTTCGACCGGACCGAACTTTGGATACCCACCAACTCGGGTATATATAGGGTGATTTTTTTGAGGTTAGGATTTTCATGCATTAGTATTTGACAGATCACGTGGGATTTCAGACATGGTGTCAAAGAGAAAGATGCTCAGTATGCTTTGACATTTCATCAGGAATAGACTTACTAACGAGCAACGCTTGCAAATCATTGAATTTTATTACCAAAATCAGTGTTCGGTTCGAAATGTGTTCATTCACCGTAACGTTGCGTCCAACAGCATCTTTGAAAAAATACGGTCCAATGATTCCACCAGCGTACAAACCACACCAAACAGTGCATTTTTCGGGATGCATGGGCAGTTCTTGAACGGCTTCTGGTTGCTCTTCACTCCAAATGCGGCAATTTTGCTTATTTACGTAGCCATTCAACCAGAAATGAGCCTCATCGCTGAACAAAATTTGTCAAAATTTGAACACATTTCGAACCGAACACTGATTTTGGTAATAAAATTCAATGATTTGCAAGCGTTGCTCGTTAGTAAGTCTATTCATGATGAAATGTCAAAGCATACTGAGCATCTTTCTCTTTGACACCATGTCTGAAATCCCGCGTGATCTGTCAAATACTAATGCATGAAAATCCTAACCTCAAAAAAATCACCCTTTATTTAAACAACCTTTCGTCAAAATCCGGTGAAAAATGCATACTTTATGCCCCATAGCAGCTATATCGAAATATGTTCCGATTTGGACCAAATACTTATAAGTTCAAGTCACTGTTCAATTGTGTATAATGAAATATTGGTCTCTTAAGTAGCTATATCTAAAAATAAACCGATCTGAACCATATGCAACACGGATGTCGAAAAGCCTAATATAAGTCACTGTGTCGTATTTCAGTAAAATCGGACTATAAATGCGCATTTTACGGGGCCAGGACTTAAAATCGAGATATCGGTCTATATGGCAGCTAAAGGGTGATTTTTTTGAGGTTAGGATTTTCATGCATTAGTATTTGACAGATCACGTGGGATTTCAGACATGGTGTCAAAGAGAAAGATGCTCAGTATGCTTTGACATTTCATCATGAATAGACTTACTAACGAGCAACGCTTGCAAATCATTGAATTTTATTACCAAAATCAGTGTTCGGTTCGAAATGTGTTCATTCACCGTAACGTTGCGTCCAACAGCATCTTTGAAAAAATACGGTCCAATGATTCCACCAGCGTACAAACCACACCAAACAGTGCATTTTTCGGGATGCATGGGCAGTTCTTGAACGGCTTCTGGTTGCTCTTCACTCCAAATGCGGCAATTTTGCTTATTTACGTAGCCATTCAACCAGAAATGAGCCTCATCGCTGAACAGAATTTGTCAAAATTTGAACACATTTCGAACCGAACACTGATTTTGGTAATAAAATTCAATGATTTGCAAGCATTGCTCGTTAGTAAGTCTATTCATGATGAAATGTCAAAGCATACTGAGTATCTTTCTCTTTGACACCATGTCTGAAATCCCACGTGATCTGTCAAATACTAATGCATGAAAATCCTAACCTCAAAAAAATCACCCTTTATATCCAAATCTGGACCGATTTGGGCCAAGTTGCAGAAAAATGTCGAAGAGCCTAACACAAAGCACTGTCCCAAATTTTGGCGAAATCCGACAATAAATGCGCCTTTTATGGGCGCAAAACCTCAAATCGAGAGATCGGTCTATATGGCAGCTATATCCATATCTGCACCGATTTGAGCCAAATTGAAGAAGAATGCCGAAGGGCCGTCTCACCGCCTCAATTTTTGGCGATATCGGACAATAAATGCGCCTTTTATGGGCGCAAGACCATAAATCGAGAGATCGGTCTATATGTCAGCTATATTAAAATCTTTACCGATTTAAACCAAATTACAGAAGGATATCGAAGGGCCTAACACAACTCACTGCCCCAAATTTCGGCGACACCAAACTATAAATCCGACTATTATGGGCGAAAGACCTTAAATTGGGAGATGGGTCTATATGGCAGCTTAATCCAAATCTGGACCGATTTGGGTTATAATGCAAATTTATATCGTGGGGCTTAACCGAACTCACTGTCCCAAATTTCGGCGAAATCGGACAATAAATGAGCCTTTTATAGGCCCAAAACCTCAAATTGAGTGATCGGTCTATATGGCAGCTATATCCAAATCTGAACCGATCTGGGCCAAATTAAAGAATGTAGTCGAAAAGCCAAACACAACTCACTGTCCCAACTCAAATTTCGGCGACATCGGGCAATAAATGCGCCTTTTATGAGCCCAAAACCTCATATTGAGAGATTGGTAGATAAAGGGTCTAAAGCCCATACAGGCTTTATTTTTTAAACCGATTTCGATGAAATTTCAAACATTTAGTAGTTTTACGC
This sequence comes from Stomoxys calcitrans, assembly GCF_963082655.1. Lineage (NCBI taxonomy): Eukaryota > Metazoa > Arthropoda > Insecta > Diptera > Muscidae > Stomoxys > Stomoxys calcitrans. The sequence goes on along the minus strand of NC_081556.1, from coordinate 46,847,087 downwards.
CTCCTTACATAGGACCTTAATGTGGTTCAGATCGGACTATATTTAGATATAGCTGCCATATAGATCGATCTGACGATAAAGGGTCTGAAGGCCATAAAAGCTTTATTTGTTACCCGATTTCGCTGAAATTTGAAACAGGGGTTATAGTAAGCCTCTTAATAGCCGACCTAAATATGGATCAAATCGGACTATGTTTAGGTATAGCTGCGATATAGACCGATCTCCAGATAAAGGGTCTAAAGCCCATAAAAGCTTTATTTTTAACCGATTTCACTGAAATTTTAAACAGTAGGTGGTTTTAGGCCACCCGTTATTCGACCCAAATATGGTAAGGATCGGACTGTATTTAGATATAGCTGTCATATAGACCGATGTGTCGATTAATGGTCTGAAGCTTATAAAAGCTTTATATATTACCCAATTTTGTTGAAATTTGAAATACAAAATTCAACAGTGACTTATATTTACTAGCCCACTCAATATCCGTTTCGAATTTGGGTGCATAAGTTATCGAATTTTCACCGGATTGTGCCGAAAGGGGGTTTTCATATAAACCCGACGTGGTGGGTATCCAAAGTTTAAAGTTTTTAATGTTGGATTTATTTGTCCAGCTGAAACCAATATGCCCACTAAGGAACAGGGGCAAACGTCTCACCTATCAATGAGTGCAGTCCGATTCAAATGAAAGCTCAATGATAAGGGACCACTACCTCGAAATATTGATCTAGGACCCCATAAAGTTTATGTATTCTTGATAGTCTCGACATTCTGATTCGATGTAGCCATGTCCATCCGTCCGTCTGTCGAAATCAGGATAGCGGTCGAACGCGCAGAGCTAGTAGGTTGAAATTTTGCACAGATACTTTATATTGATGTTGGTCGTTAGTGATTGCAAATGGGCTATATCGGTTCAGATTTGGATATAGCTCCCATATAAACGGATCGTCCGATTTGACTTCTTGAGTGCATGTTTCTTGAGTGCAATTTTAATCCGATTTGACTGAAATTTTGCACTAAGTGTTCTACTATGACTTCCTACTACTGTGCCAAGTATGGTCCATATCGTTTAAGAACCAGATAAAGCTCCCATATAAACCGATCTCCCGATTTGACTTCTTGAGCCCCCCGAAGCCTCAATTTGGCTGAAATTTTGCACATGGTATAGTGTTATGACCCCAAACATCGGAACCAAGTACGGCCTGAATCGGTTTATAACCTGATATAGCTCCCATATAAACCGATCTCCCGATTTGTCTTCCTGTGCCCTAGAAGCCCCAATTTTTGTCCGATTTGGCTGAAATTTTGCACATAGTTTTCTATTTTGACTTCCAACAACTGTGCCAAGTACGGTATAAATCTGTGTAGAACCTGATATGGTTCCCATATAAACCGATCTCCCGATTTGATTTCTTGAGTCCCTGGAAGCCCCAATTTTCATCCGATTTGGCTGAAATTTTGTACATGGTGTTCTGTTATGACTCACAACAACTGTGCCAAGTAAGTTTCAAATCGGTCAAGAACATGACATAGCTCCATATAAACCGATCTCCCGATTTGTCTTCCTGTGCCCCTAGAAGCTGCAATTTTTGTCCGATTTGGCTGAAATTTTGCGTAAAGTGTTTTGCTGTAATCTCCAACAACTATGTCTAGTTTGGTCCGAATCGGTCTATAATCTGATATAGCTCCCATATAAACCGATCTCCTGACTTGACTTCTTGAGCCCCTGGAAGACCCAATTTTCATCCGATTTGGCTGAAATTTTGTACATGGTGTTCTGTTATGACTCACAACAACTGTGACAAGTATGGTCAGAATCGTTCTATAACCTGATATAGCTCCCATATAAACCGATCATCCGATTTGACTTCTTGAGCCCTACAATCCGATATTTTTTATCCGATTTGGCTGAAATTTTATGTTATGCGTCTCAACAACTGTGCCAAGTATGGTGCAAATCGCTCTATAACCATATATAGCTCTCACATTTTAGCAGAATCCATGGTGGTGGGTTCCCAAGATTTGGTTCAGCCGAACTTTTGTCGTTTCAAGAGTTTATAATACCTTAAAATCCTAAATACTGAAAATCTCCATACAAAATATGCATTTTTGCATTTTTTTTATTTATTTGCCTGAGACTTCCCGTGATATTGATTTGTAAACATCCCTCACTGCCAACTGTGAAATTTAATATTGGCGTTTTTATACCCTCCACCATAAGATGGGGGGTATACTAATTTCGTCATTCTGTTTGTAACTACTCGAAATATTCGTCTGAGACCCCATAAAGTATATATATTCTTGATCGTCGTGACATTTTATGTCGATCTAGCCATGTCCGTCCGTCTGTCCGTCCGTCCGTCCGTCCGTCCGTCCGTCCGTCCGTCCGTCCGTCCGTCTGTCTGTCGAAAGCACGCTAACTTCCGAAGGAGTAAAGCTAGCCGCTTGAAATTTTGCACAAATACTTCTTATTAGTGTAGGTCGGTTGGTATTGTAAATGGGCCATATCGGTCCATGTTTTGATATAGCTGCCATATAAACCGATCTTGGGTCTTGACTTCTTGAGCCTCTAGAGTGCGCAATTCTTATCCGATTCGAATGAAATTTTGTACGGCGTGTTTTCTTTTGATATCCAACAACTATGCCAAGTATGGTTGAAATCGGTCCATAACCTGATATAGCTGCCATATAAACCGATCTTGGGTCTTGACTTCTTGAGCCTCTAGAGGGCGCAATTCTTAACCGATTGAAATGGAATTTCGCACGACGTGTTTTGTTATGATATCCAACAACTGTGCTAAGTATGGTTCAAATCGGTTCATAACCTGATATAGCTGCCATATAAACCGATCTTGGGTCTTGACTTCTTGAGCCTCTAGAGTGCGCAATTCTTATCCGATTGGGATGAAATTTTGCACGACGTGTTTTGTTATGATATCCAACAATTGTGCCAAGTATGGTTTAAATCGGTCCATAACCTTATATAGCTGCCATATAAACCGATCTTGGGTCTTGACTTCTTGAGCCTCTAGAGTGCGCAATTCTTATCCGATTGAAATGAAATTTTGCACGACGTGTTTTGTTATTATATCCAACAACTGTGCCAAGTATGGTTGAAATCGGTTCATAACCTGATATAGCTGCCATATAAACCGATCTTGGGTCTTGACTTCTTGAGCCTCTAGAGGGCGCAATTCTTATCCGATTGAAATGGAATTTCGCACGACGTGTTTTGTTATGATTCCCAACAACTGTGCCAAGTATGGTTCAAATCGGTTCATAACCTGATATAGCTGTCATATAAACAGATCTGGGGATTTGACTTCTTGAGCTTCTAGAGGGCGCAATTCCTATCCGATTTGGCTGAAATTTTGCATGACGCATTTTATTTTTACTTTCAACAACTGTGTCAAATAAGGTTCAAATCGGTTCATAACCTGATATAGCTGCCATATAAACCGATCTGGGATCTTGACTCCTAGAGGTTGCAAATATTATCCGATATGCCTGAAATTTTGTACGACGGATCCTCTTATGACCATCAACAAACGTGTTTATTATGGTCTGAATCGGTCTATAGCCCGATACAGATCCCATATAAATCGTTCTCTCTATTTTACTTCGTGAGCCCCAATGGGCGCAATTCTTATACGAATTGACTGAAATTTTACACAGGTCTCCAACATATAATTTAATTGTGGTCCGAACCGGACCATATCTTGATATCGTTTTAATAGCAGGGCAACTCTTTTCTTATATCCTTTTTTGCCTAAGAAGTGATGCCGGGAAAAGAACTCGACAAATGCGATCCATGGTGGAGGGTATATAAGATTCGGCCCGGCCGAACTTAGCACGCTTTTACTTGTTTTCTTTATAAGGCAACAGTATGACGCTTCAGACCCCATCTCTCTCAGACCTCTTATTCAGCTGTAAAAATCTCAAAGTTGTTTTTCTTAACAACAACGAAAGAAAAACAAACAGACCATATTTCAATAAGATTTATAATAAAAAAAATTTGATTTTGCCATTCCATGGCAAGGGAAGGAATTTCCCTATGAGCAAAATTGAAAAATGTAGTCAAAGTCCTTGACTATGTCTGCAGCGCTAAGGAATTCAAAGAGCAAATATTAAAAAAAAATACAACAATGGAGGAAAGAGCAAGGTGGCGTCAAAGGACTCCTTAAGAATAAAGTTTAAGATGTCTAAGGCAAAACGAAGCGGGGGATATTCAAGCCAGACCAAAAAAACACCCAAGCAATGCCTTAAAGCTTAAAGAACTTCTAAGCAAAAAAAAAAGTCCCTTTTAGAAAAGCAAGAAGTGTGGAAAAATCTCCTCCACATTTACTTGAAGAGCAAAGAAAAACTCTAAGAATATTTTGCAGACAGCCATAGAGGGTTTTCTTATTTTGTTCGCTTGCAGGGCATAGAGTTCGTATAGACAAAAGTCGTTCCACTTAAAATTGGCGCCACATTTTAAACAAAACACACGACAAATGTTGTGCTTGCCTTCTTTGTTTTTCTCCCTTTGTCTCCCATTTTCACATTTTGTTATTGAATTTCTGCTTTTCGTCTAGGTTTTCATGTACTTGAATTTTATTTTTTGCTTTTTTCGGTTAATACCACATGAAAAGCAAGATTTCCCTTTGAAGTTTACCGTGAAAACAAAAAAAAAATGGAAAGGTACAAAAAAAAAAACTCTCAGACATTTTTCCAAGTCACAGCAGTTTTGGATGGAGGAAAATCCAACAAAATGCGAACACATGAAACACCCAACAATGCCACTGTTAATGCCACCACTTTGGTGTGTTCTAGACATGACCAACAGCATGCGGCTGCCAGTCCCATTATGGTTGCGGTAAATAACAAATAAAAAAATTATGCTCTCCTCTATGAAGTGTCCCATAACAGACAGAGAGCAGTGCGTCATAACTTTGCCCCCTTTAAAAATGTCATTAGAATTAATTTTCTGAAATCTTCCAAGAAAAAATCTTACAGAGACAAAAGCAATTTTTAATAATTAGAAAAAAGGGCTAGATTTTTGAGAACACTGGACAGTTGGTAACCCGGCCGATACGGGATGACTATGAGCACCACACATGCTGGAACTTGTGGCTCCGACTTGTGTGGCGCCCATCGTTATCACGGGAAGCTAAGCTGAAAGCTAAGGTATTCATCGATTATCCTGTGTCTTCTCCTCACAATTGCGATGCAGTGACACAACAGATCCCGACAGTTTCCAACTCCTTTTCGTCATCGCACATCCTGCAGAAGTCTACATCGCCCTGCTCCCAGCAAAAGTCCTGATGACCAGTCAGGACTTCTGTTAGCAGTCCTAAGTCATGCTTTCTCAACCACAAGATAAGCGATTTTCTGTTTCGCAAAATACTAGGCCACAGGGCATATGACGACCTATAGCCTACAGCACCAGACCACGCTTTATTCTCGCAGTTATTGTAGAAGGCATCCACCCTACTAAAAAGTTCGCACAATGGAGGTCTCACTGATTCCATAGCAAGAATTTCGTCAATCAGCTATCAATTCTTGGTCAGTATGTCGGACCCAGCAGAGCCTGACAGGCTTTTTCATGGTTCGAAGAAGCTCTTTGCATCTTAGGTTTATGCGCCGCCTGACTGTCCATGTATACCATGACAGTCTGATCTCCAGTGCCTTCAGGATCGCAAAGAACTCCTCCTGAAAGGCGCTGTACCCGTCCAAAATTCTACAAGATACCCTGATTCCAAAGAAATTCAATGAAGTTTGGTGCTCCAGTGTCCTCATCCAATTTAGATCCATCCGTGTATATAGAGGGCCCCGGGACGCGTTGGGTGCCCCCAACCCTTAGATCCATTTTCGGGAAAACGACTTCCAAGCCATCAACACGAAAGAAGTCTCCTGGTATACAATCAGTTGCGATGCATATAACATGGCGTCACGCCGCATCACCATCCCCCCGCAGAGCAGAAAAATTGCCTAAATTAGAGGAGTGCCACGAACCTGATTCATGGCGATCTTTGCTGCCACACACCCAACATGCAGGTGCAAAGGCAAAAGATCGAGAAAGGCATTCAGCACCTCTCTCGGGGCACTTCTGCTTGGCCCTAAAGCTTCTCAATCATCTTGCCAAAGTCACAGAGCTTTGCGCCACACCTGACAACCATAGGTGAGAATTGGCCAAACGGCCTCCTTTCTACCGATTTTCGACAGAAGTAGAGCGCATTCGGTACCCTTTGACCCTTTCATCGACGTTGCTTCTCCAACTTAGTTTCTGGTCAAGAATCACGCCCAAGTACTTGGCCTACGAAGAGAGCGATAGCTCCATCCCATCTGGAAAACACCCAGCTTCCTTCTCCTGATAAAAAGGATTAGTTCAGTCATTCTGGGGTTTATGCCAAGCCCGTTGACCCTCACCCATCCGCACAGATATCTCAATAGTTCCGTAACAGTAGAGAAAAAACGGCCACCCACCATTATGACCCTCTCGAAAGACTTCAGAATCCTATTGATCACCAATAAATGGAGATAAGACCCCAACATATGAAGTTTCTCTGGCAGCAATATTCCTTATCGAGCCCTCTGCCAGTGATGCGTTGTTAATCCGGTCTTTCAGCATCGTATCAACCCAACTCACCAAAATAGCAGGACCTTCGTGTTCACCAGAGCGACATGTGTGGACTTAAACTTCAGATACACCTCCAGCTGAGCGAGACAGCTACACACGCTCTGATGGAGAAAATCAGCTAGGGCTAGATTCATAGTGCCTTGATTCAGAAGCCATGGACCACCCGGACTTACACTGATACTAGATCGAGGATCTGGGAAAGAGATCAGCACACTATACAACGCAGCACGTCGTAAAAAAGCGGAAGTATATTTGGGATGTGTACCACCACACACGGCTCAAGGAATACAATAAGATTATCCGATAGCGTTAACGATGCCGTCAAGATGAAAAAGTCTCTCTCAAAAACCCATGTCCAAACTGAGACGTTAGCAGACGACATGGGAGTGTGGGCAGAGACGACGGAGTACATGTTGAGGCTTTTGATGTAAACGCATTTTCCACAGAATACGACGGGAATTGCGTAGACGCCGCAATATTGGAATAATGAGGTCAAACGAAAGTTTGTCATTACAAAATTTATGGCAAAGGAATCCTTGAGGAGATTCAAACCATTTAGGTTAGGGTTAGGTTTAAAAGAGGGTGCAGATATTAATCCGCCCCTTGCCACTTTGGACATATACCTAAGCCAGTATTCGGCTTGTTGTGCGTTTCAAAACCTATAAAGTAACCTCTAAATAGACATTTTTAAGTCAGGAATTTCGTGCTACTTACAAAATCCTTAATTGTTTTCAATACCACTCCCCTAAGTTGGTTCATGTCTGGTAGTGGGTCTCCACCTAAGTACCGGTATCTGTTGGACGCGAAAGCCTGGCAAAGACAAAGGGAATGCTCCAACGTCTTATAATCTTCCCTGCATGCCCTACGCATGCTATCACTTGCCGCAACGATTCTACATAACTGAGCTCGTAGTCCTATGTGTCCCGTCATGGTACCAATAGCTATACTGACCTCATTCTTGCTTACTTTCAGTTGTAGCCTCGTCCTCTCATGATCTGTATCCCCCCATAGGATTTTAGGCATCCTACCGGCCGTTTCGCTGTTCCACAATGTTGCATGCGCATTCGTCGCCCGCTCCCTTTAAACGGACTGCGTCGACTCGAAAGGCTTCAGATTAACCAAGTTTTTTGAAGGCAGTCCTCTGGCCATCACCGCCAAATCGTCTGGTCTTTCATTTCCCCTTACTCCGTTATGGTCCGGCACTCAAACGATGAGGATTTTGCCATCCTCAGAGAAGGCGCTAATCTCCTTCTTACACTGCAAGACTGTTCGTGACCTTACCGTCCTGGTTGTTATTGCCCTTATGGAAATTTTAGGGTCCGCAAAGATGTTCACACTCGACGTCCTCGCGTTAGCACCACACGACTTCACCCATTCCGTGATCGCCCGGATCTCCGCCTGCTGGACCATATTATGATCAGGCAGTCTAAAACAGATCTCAGTCCCTGGGTTCTCAATGTAAACCCCCAAGTCCACTCTGTCCTCTAGCTTTGATCCATCCGTGTAACATGATCTTCCACATGGCAATACTAGGGTTCCGTCAATCAAAGACTGTGCCGATGGCAGCAGTGCCTCGCACTCGACTTCAAGGTTCATCTCAGGTATCCGATCGGAAACCTCTCCCTTCCATCCAGGTTTCCTATCGTCGTCGCGATTATACCGCGATGGTTTGAGCTGTGCCCATCCTCAATCCATTCTCTCATAGTCCTAAGTCTCATAGCTGCAGTAGCTGCCTTACACCTAATCTGTATGTCAATGGGTCGGATATCTAGAATAGTCTCCAGTGCCCTAGTGGGCACTCCGCTCAGCCCATGCCAAGACAACAGGTTTTCTGAACCTGTTGTATGGTCCTTATGTTGCACTTTTCTCCATAGCAGTCCACCAAACTACTGAGGCGTAAGTAAGTATTGGTCTAATCACGCCTTAGAAGTATTGTAAGGGGTAAGGATCCGAACGAGCTAGGCAGAAGGGCCGAAAGGATCTTGCATATGGCATATGACTGGGCTAGACCCAGAGGTCTCAATGCTAACCCAGAGAAGAGTGAAATATGCCTGTTCACGAGGAAGACGAAGGTGAGCCAATTTAATGCACCATGCTTCCTCATCGAAACGATTTCGACATCTCACAAGGTCAAATACTTAGGTGTGATCTTGGACAGGAAACTGAATTGGAAGTGTCACATTCAGGAGCTTACTGAGAAGGCTCACAGATGTTGGGCACTATGTAGACGGGCCTTTCGCTCGAAATGGGGCCTGAATTCGAGGATAGTCCACTGGCTCTACAGGAAAGAGTTTAGATCATGTCAAGTAAGTTCCAAATCGGTCTTTGATCGGATTTAACTCCCATGTAAGACGATTTCCCGGTTAGCCTTCTACGGTCCTAATTAGGCAGAAATTTGGATCATAAAGTATACATGTGGCCTTCAAATAAGTCCATATGTGTACATTTTTAGCAAAATCAATTATGGTGACCTTTCAAAATCCTTCCTGGCCGAACTTATCATGTTTTTACTTGTTTAGCTTTCTTACAGAAATTTTTAGATTTTCTATCTCAGTTTAACTTTGAATCCTTATTTTCATTTTGTTAATTCCCTCACCTTTCTCCACAGCAAAACTTAATTATCTTTCTCTTGCTTGCGTTCTCAAGTTTTTTGTTCGTTTTTTGTTAGTCCTTTCAAAATTGTTAATAATCCTTAAATATGTTCTTGGGGACAAATAAACAACTTTCATTTGTCTCGACTTACTTTAACGCTAAACAAAGTTTATTTCTTAAATATGAACATAAATTTGATGGCCAAAGTCTTTAACTTTGTCCTTCGAATTTTCGGAACTTTGGGCCAAAATAATGTACCCAACAACAACAACAACAACATGAAAACATGTTTAGTGTGAATAATGACACCGCTAACCAAAACTCACAACAAAAAAGTGCACAAAAAGTAGGAAGTAGCAAAAGGGACCAAAACTTTTTAACTGAAATTTTTCATACTTTGAGGCGGACGCATTTCGTCCAATTTATGGTAGCCCAGCAATTGTTTTGTTTGCCCCACCCCTCCTACTCCGGCTCGCCCTCCTTCGCCTTGGCTTTCTACTTTTCTTTTTTTGAGTTGCTTTGTCGCTTTTATAAATATGGCCATTCGCGGTCGATTGGACTTTAGTGCGAATATTCGCTGAACCATGTCAATGTCCTTCCATGTCCATATCCTTTGGCTTTGCTGTGGCACGTCTTTTATGTGAATGTGCATCTTGGTTTATTTGTTTGTGCACGAAAAAAAACGCCTTTTTGATGGAGGACTAAAAGGCAGTAAACAATACTTAAGACGACATTATCCTTTGCAAAAATGCTTAAAGTTTTTACCCGACCGGATGTCGGTGGGTGTGTGTGTGTTGATTATGGCAGTGAATGCATGGGGGTTGGTTTAACAAATCGAGCAGAGAGACAGGACATTTGTTTAGAACAACATAAACCAAAAAAAAAAAAAAAGAAAATCAAACTTAGACGAATTATTGCCACATAAGGACCATACAACAGGTTCAGAGAACATGTTGAATAGGCATAGACGGATCGATGAGAACCACGCCCACTGGAGACTATTCTAGATATCCGACCCATTGACATACAGATAAAGTGTGAGGCAGCCACTGCGGCTATGAGACTTAAGGCGATGGGAAAATGGATTGAGGATGGGAGCAGGTCATACGATCGAGGTATAATCGTGGCGATAGGAAACCCAGAAGGAAGGGAAGAGATTTCCGATCGTTTACCTGAGATGAACCTTGAAGTCGAGTGCGAGGCACTGCTGCCATCGGCACAGTCTTGGATTGACGGAACCCTAGAATTTCCATCTGAAAGATCATGTTACACGGATGCATCAAAGCTAGAGGACAGAGTGGGCCTGGGCGTTTACATTGAGTACCCAGGAACTGAGATCTGTTTTAGACTGCCTGACCATAATAAAAGGCCACCGTAGCGCAGAGATTGTCATGTCCACCTATGACGCTGAACGCATGAGTTCGATTCCTGGCGAGACCATCAGAAGAAATTTTCAGCGGTGGTGTTCGCCTCCTAATGCTGGCAATATTTGTGAGGTACTATGCCATGTAAAACTTCTCTCCAAAGCGGTGTCGCACTTCGGCACGCCGTTCGGTCTCCGCTATAAAAAGGAGGACCCTTATCATTGAGCTTAAACTTGATTCGGACTCCACTCATTGACATGTGAGAAGTTTGCCCCAGTTCCTTAATAGAATGTTCATAGGCAAAATTTGCAATTTTGGCCATAATATGGTTCTGCAGGCGGAGATCCGGGCAATCACGGAATGCGCGAAATAGTGTGGACGCGAGGACGTCGAGTGTGAACATCTTTACCGACAGTAAATTGCTATAAGGCCAGTAACAACCAGCACGCTTAGGTCACGAGCAGTCTTGCAGTGTAAAAAGTAGATTAACGCCTTCTCTGAGGATGGCAAAATCCGCATTGTTTGGTAGCCAGGCCATAACGGAGTAAGGGGAAATGAAAGGGCAGATGATTTTACGGTGAAGGCCATAGGACTGCCGTCAATAAACTTGGTTAACCCGGAGCCTTTCGGGTCGACGCTGTACGAGTTAAGGGAATGGGCGACGAATGCGCATGCTACATGCTGGAACAACGAAACGGTCGGTAGGACGGCGAAAATCCTATGGGGGGATCCAGATCGAGAGAATACGAGGATATTACTGAAAGGAAGCAAGGAGGAAGTCAGTGTCTGGTATTGTGTCTCCACCTAAGTGCCGCCATCTGCTAGACGCAAAAGCCGGGCAAAGACAAAGGAAATGCTCCAAAGTCTCATCGTCTTCCCCGCATGCCCTACACATGCTATCACTTGCCGCACCGATTTTACATGATACCAATAGTTAGTAACATAACGGGACACTTAGGACTATGAGCTCAGTTATCTAAAATCGGTGCGGCAAGTGATAGCATGTGTAGGGCATGCGGAGAAGAAGGTGAGACGTTGGAGCATTTCCTTTGTCATTGCCCGGCTTTTGCGTCCAACAGATACCGGCACTTAGGTGGAGATACAATACCAAATATGAACCAACTTAGGGGAGTGGTATTGAAATCTATTAAGGATTTTGTAAGTAGCATGGAATTCCTAACTTAAAATTTTACTTTAGAGGTTACTCTATAGTTTTTAGAGCGCACAACAAGCCGATTAATGGCTTAGGTGTATGTCCATAGTGACATGGGCGGATAAATATCTGCACCCTCTTTCCAATCTAACCTAACCTAGACGAATTATTTATGCAAACAGATTTTTTGTCGAAATTTCCGAAGAGAACAAATTTTGATAATTTTTTTTTTTTTTTTGAATTGGAACCTTAAATTTATTTTATACGAAACCTTCTTTCAGTTTGAGAACCGAATTTTTGAAGTATCTTCTTCTATTGGGTTGCCCAAAAAGTAATTGCGGATTTTTCATATAGACGGCGTTGACAGATTTTTTCGCAGCTTATGACTCTGTAATTGCATTCTTTCTTATGTCAGTTATCAGCTGTTACTTTTAGCTTGCTTTAGAAAAAAAGTGTAAAAAAAGTATATTTGATTAAAGTTCATTCTAAGTTTTATTAAAAATGCATTTACTTTCTTTTAAAAAATCCGCAATTACTTTTTGGGCAACCCAAATTCTGTATAGACTCAAAAACGTCTGAACCGATTTTCATGAAATTTTAACAGATGTTAGATTTTAAGCTCCCGGTGAAAAAAGGGTACTACATTTTTTCATATCTGAGGGGGGCGAATCCTCCCCTATACCCTCATCACGGAGATGGGTGCACCAATTTTGGCGCAATTTTGCGCTGCCACTTTAAGGTACCCCAAAAACACGAAATTGGTATACATTTTTGAGATCAAATAACCTGGGGGAGTGCCCGTCCCAAAACGTCCTTCGAACGGACATGTTTACCTATTGGGGCACTATGGGTATCAAATGAAAGGTATTTAAGAGTAGAGTACAAACTTGGCATAAACATGTCACACCAAGTGAAGGGGGGTCCTTACCCCAAAAACACCACCCAACAGGGCAATTTTACCGAGTTGGGCAATATGGATTTTAAATGAAAAGTATTTAAAAGTAGAGTACAAATCTGACATAAAAGTGTATTCTTTGGTGTCTGAGGGTCCTCCCCAACCCCCAAAACCCCCAGCAGGACTTATTTACCCATTGGGACAATATGGGACTTAAATAAAAGGTATTGGAGAGCTAAATACGAAATTAGGCGCGAAAATTTTCTTTACAAACAGCGTCTGCGTACTACGGTTCTTGCTTCTACACGAGGAAAGAGTAAAGGGTAGTTCTTCATCTATTCCAACTCTTGCCAAGGACGATCAAACGTTCACTGACCCGGTTGATAAGGCTAACCTGTTGACGGGTATATTTACAGGGAACTCTTCTCTGCAGGATAGCAATCAACAACTCCCCTCAATCGAAAATTTATCGGGCATCATGCCCCAAATATTTTTTCGAACTCGTGGAGTTAAAAGGGTTCTTGAAAATCTAGACGTAAATAAATCCCCGGGCGCGATGGCATATCAACACGTGTTCTTCGACGCTAGCTCGTCCATTACGCAACCTTTTCAACCTTGCCTACCGTGCGGGAGCCTTCCAGGCGGGTTGGAAGGTTGCGAAGAAGGGTGAGGCAAGCAAGAAGGGTGAGGCAAACAACCCATGGTCATGGAGAGCATGGTTAATCACCATCTTGTGAGGAATTTAGAGTCTAATGGCCTTCTTAGCGACCAACGGTATGGGTTCCGCAGATATAGCTCTATGGGTGACCTCATGGCATTTCTGTCGGTAAGTTGGAGTCGCTCAATCCACCAGTTTGGTGAGAGTAAGTTTGTGGCTCTGGATATCTCCAAGGCATTTGATAGGGTCTGGCACGGTGCTCTACTATCAAAGCTTGTCGCATTTGGTGTCGGTAATGGCTTCGTTCGAGTCGTTATAGATAGGTTCTCATCCAATGAGCTCAAATTGATCGCAGGAGTACCCCAGGGCTCTGTTCTTTCTCCTTCTCGTTTTCTAATTTTCATCAACGATCTGTTGGCTCAGACATCGAATCCGATCTACTCATTTGCGGATGGCAGTAATCTCTGTCATTCGTACTCATTCGACCATAGGCCAAGTCTTCGACAGATTGAGAATAAGAGGCGGGTTATGAACGATACGCTCTGCCAGGATTTGCTGGCCATTTCTGAGTGGGGTCGAATGAATCGATAGGATTTTAATGCGCGGAAGACTCAGTGCTGCTTGTTGTCATACAAAAGATTCGCTGACTCATTACGATCATCTTTGTCTATCAACGGTGTAGATGTTGAGCAATCGGAAGCTCTTGAAGTTCAGGGCATGAAAATACAGAGCGAAATCCGTTGGGCTAAACATGTATTTGAAGTGTCGAGAGAAGAATTCAAGTGTTTAGGCTTCCTTAAACGGTATAGAAATTACTTCACTCCGTCTGATCTTCTTAACATCTACACCACTTTCATAAGCCCGAAAATGGAGTACAACTCACATGTATGAGCTGAAGCTTCAAAATCATCCCTGGAGCTACTGAACCATGTACAGAGGATAGCGATGGCGTTGATTGGGAACAGTGAGGTATCCAACTCTATTGCCTCCCTTCATCATCGTCGCAATGTGGGTTGTTTGGCGCTGTTCTATCGGTACTCTCATGGTGTGTGTTCGTCTGATATTCGTCTTCTTATTCCTAATGTAAGGATGTATGTCAGGGATACTAGACATTCCAGGAACTCACACCCGTTTGTAATTGATTGACAAGTGGACCGCACAATGCATTATAGAGAGAATTCTTATTTCGCCCGAACCGTTCGTATGTGGAATCGACCTCAGGCTAATGGTTTTTCCAACCACTTTGACATCCAAAGATTTAAAACAAATGTCAATACTAAGGGAGCCGCCCAAAACTAAAATCATCCCAAATGGGAGTATGAGACCATCATGACAATATGGGACTCAAATAAAAGTTTTTCCGAAATATTTGACGAATATGGCATTAAAAATGATATGCAAGGTTGCTTATCTCTCAAAACAATGCGAAAAGTTACACCCTGGCGGTATGCATTGACATTGAGGTGGCTTTCAACAATGTGCGGAGTGACACAATTTTCCAATCCTTAGACCAGTACCGGGTGGATCCGGTCCTTAGAGATTGGATAAACCATATGCTATGGAAGGTGGATAAATTGTATGTCTTATGGCATAAATATAAGGGAGAAGGTAGCGCAAGGCACGCCACAGGGAGGCATTTTATCGCCACTCCTATGGGTGACGACCATAAGTGACCTATAACGAATGCTGACTGAGGAGGGATTTGAACCTATATGGTACGCAGACGACGGGTAAGTATCCGAACGAGCTATGCAGAAGGGCCGAAAGGGCCTTGACTGAGATTTACCTGTTCACGAGTAAGACGGAGGTTATCGTTTGTTTGGTCCTTAAACCAAACTTATCTTGACACCCTCTTTGTTAAGTTCATTGTTCCCTTTTTTTTTTTTGGTTTTGTGTGGAGCAAACTGCAAATAAGTTTCGTTTTTTATTTTCGGGCTAACCGACCGCAATGTACAACGTTGAAGAAGAAATAAGAAAAACCAAAGAAATACCAAGAAAAATAAATTTGTTTGAACTAAAAACATTTGGCTTACTTAACACCAACCTAAACAATAAAAAAAACAGGCAACCCTCCGCCTCTCAGCCTTACATAAGAAACCAAGTCACTTGAAAATAATCACCCCATTGGCTTTAAAGAAATAGAACTTGATTGTATTTTGAGAGCTAAGGGTAGAAAATTTGAAAATACAAGGAAGTTGGAGGAGGGGTAAGTTGTTCAACTCGCACTTTTTTATTAACATGTGAGGTACTTTGATAATGTCTGGGGCCCACCTTAGGAGTATACTAAGTCTTGGTTTCATCGAAAATGATAAAAGCCAGCAAGGAAGGGCAAAAGTGGGTCGGTGCAGACTTTATAATACCCTACTCCTACCCTACAGGTACTAAGTGGGAGCTATATCTAACTCCGAACCAATTTTAATGGACCTCGGCGGATGTTTTCAGATGATTTATTAAACAATCCGTATCAATTTTCGGCAATTAGGTTCAAACTGCAATAACTAAATGATAAATGACAACATTATTGGAAATTTCCCAAAATGTGACGAACATATATATGGTAGCTATATCTAATTCTAAACAGATTTTGAGCAAACTTCTCAGATAATTTTGGCAAAACTGGTAAAAAATGTGCTTGCAGTGGCTGTAGAAGTGAAAATCGGGCGATATACACATAAAGGGTGATTTTTTTGAGGTTAGGATTTTCATGCATTAGTATTTGACAGATCACGTGGGATTTCAGACATGGTGTCAAAGAGAAAGATGCTCAGTATGCTTTGACATTTCATCATGAATAGACTTACTAACGAGCAACGCTTGCAAATCATTGAATTTTATTACCAAAATCAGTGTTCGGTTCGAAATGTGTTCATTCACCGTAACGTTGCGTCCAACAGCATCTTTGAAAAAATACGGTCCAATGATTCCACCAGCGTACAAACCACACCAAACAGTGCATTTTTCGGGATGCATGGGCAGTTCTTGAACGGCTTCTGGTTGCTCTTCACTCCAAATGCGGCAATTTTGCTTATTTACGTAGCCATTCAACCAGAAATGAGCCTCATCGCTGAACAAAATTTGTCAAAATTTGAACACATTTCGAACCGAACACTGATTTTGGTAATAAAATTCAATGATTTGCAAGCGTTGCTCGTTAGTAAGTCTATTCATGATGAAATGTCAAAGCATACTGAGCATCTTTCTCTTTGACACCATGTCTGAAATCCCACGTGATCTGTCAAATACTAATGCATGAAAATCCTAACCTCAAAAAAATCACCCTTTATAAAAGCTATGGCCGAACCGGGCCCGCTCCGCTGCGCCTTATTTAACTCTCTAATATCTTTTCAGGGTGGGGACACTTAGCCCTGAATGCCGATATCGCATTCGTACCATTGCCTATGACGCTGAACGCGTTCGAATCCTGGCGAGAACATCGGACAAAGTTGGGTTTATCCCCCCTTAATGTTGGGGACTTTTGCGAGGTAAAATGCCATTTATGGTAATTTAAAATATGTTCCACAAAGAGGTGTCGCACTGCAGGACGCCGTTCGGACTCGGCTATAAAAAAAGGTCCACTATCACTGAGTTTAAACTTAAATCGAAAAGCATGCATTGATGTGTGAGAATTTGCCCCCTCTCGGTTTCTGGTGGTAATGTTCTTCTTTAGGGTAATGTTTTCATTAGGGGAGGGATGAAACCTCAGACTTTTCGACTCAAATATGGATATCAAATTCGTGCTGCACTTCCAAATCCCTTTAATTTAAGCCCCATATTGCCAGGGCCGGTAAATATGAACCGTTTGGAGGGTGTCTTGGGGCTGGGCCACTGGCACTTTTTACTGAAAATAGATATAAAATTTGTTCTTTATTCCTAACGTTAAGTTTAGGGGGTGTTTAAGGGCGTACCTCAAAAAATTAGGCTCCAAAATTGGCCCGCTGGGTACTTGGACCCAAATTTTAATACCATATTCGTTTTTTGGTCTCCAATAGCTTTCATTTGATACCCTTATTGTGCCCATCGGACCACTTTCGGATATGGGTGGCGTCCGATATCTAACAAGTAAAAAGGCGTTAAATTCGGCCGGGTCGAACTTTG
The DNA here is from genome assembly GCF_963082655.1 of Stomoxys calcitrans. NCBI lineage: Eukaryota > Metazoa > Arthropoda > Insecta > Diptera > Muscidae > Stomoxys > Stomoxys calcitrans. The sequence goes on along the minus strand of NC_081556.1, from coordinate 46,829,714 downwards.
GATACCCGCCACCTCGGGTATATATGAAAACCAGCTTTCATCAAAATCCAGTCAAAATTGCCTACATCATGTCCCATAGCACTTATATCGAAATATGATCCAATTTGGACCAAAAACATATTTGAATTATGTATAACAAAACAATGGTCTTTTAGTAGCTATATCAAAAAATAAACCCATCTGAACCATATACAAAATGGATGTTGAAAAGCCTAAATAGAGTGTGTGTTTAACTCTCACTGCGTACACACCTACTTCTGCGTGAAAGTATAAAACTCAAATAAACAAACAACAACTACAAATCATATCAAAAAAAACAACCTTTTTTCTAACTTCTTATCAACACTAAGCTTGAATCTTTGTGCTACAAGTGAATATTTAAAGCCTCTCCCGACATGGGAGGCCTACTCTTCGATAGAGACAAGGCAGTCCTCAACCCAGACTCATTGGAACCAGTTTTCTTACTGATGTCCAGAGCGGGAATTCATGCCGATAAGGGTTTCACAAACATATCGCCTTTCCTCATACAAAAATCTATAGACACTGTTGGAGGTAAAATTATGAATTGTAAAAAATTAAAAAGCGGAGAACTACTAATACAGTGCATAAACGGAAAACAGGCCAATAAAATAGTTAAAATGTTATCGTTGTCACCAGATATTTTTATAAAAGTTGAAGAGCATAAATCACTTAATCTCTCAAAAGGTATTTTTTATACCAATGAATTACGTGAGTTGGATGACAAGGAGGTAAAAGAGGAAATGATTAAAGCAAACAAAACAATAGTGGAAATAAAACGTTTAAAAAAACGCGATCCAGAAACTAAGAAACTGACAAACATCGATTCCGGACTTTACATTGCAACATTTAATACTAGAGAAACGCCGGACAGCATTTTTATTGGATATTTTCATACCACAGTAAGGCACTACATCCCAAATCCATTGCGCTGTTACAATTGCTTTAAATTTGGTCATATTTCTGAAAAATGTCTCTCACAAGTAAAGATCTGCCCTCACTGCAGTAACTCTGATCATACTCTTGTTGACGAAAATGGCAAACGAGAAAAATGCAATAATCAACCAAAATGTAACAACTGTCAAAAAGATCACAACAGTTTCTCGAAAGAATGCCCAGCTTATAAAAAAGAATACGCAATTCAAACCATACGTATCAAAGAAAAGAGAAGTATGTATGAAGCAAAAAAAGAATATGACAGACGAAATCCTCTCCCCACATCATATGCCAATGCAGCCATAGCAGTGTCACCACCAACAACAACATCCAAAGCATGCACATGCCCTTGCAAATGTCAACAAAGCAATGAAGTTAGACAAACTAATAGATCGGAGGAAGCAACACCAACAAAAACATTGAAAGAAGCTCTCTCTTCTGTCTCTTCTATTCGAGAGGTAAAACAACCCAATGGATCAAAAATAGCTTTATTACCTAAAGGTTTATCAAAGAGAAAAAAACGTGAGATCTCGAATGCTGAAAAGAAAAAGAAACGAAACACAAATGAAGGAGAAGCAAATGACATCACGGAAGGTGCACTGTCAAGTAACTCTAGTGTCTATGAAAATGAATGATTACCAAATAATTCAATGGAACTGTAACGGATTTTCAAGCCATTTGAATGAAATTAAGTTACTACTTTCTAAAATTAACTGTCTTGCAATTTGTATCCAAGAAACTAGATTTAAATCAAACAATCATGTAACGCTACGTAACTTTACATGTTATCATAAGAATGTTAACACATCACAAATAGCACACGGTGGAGTATGCATATATGTTAACAATACAGTTGAGTCCGAAGAGATCAACATAAATTCTGATATACAAGTAGTAGCAATTAAAAGTAAATTTCCTATTAAGTGTATTATATGCTCAATATATCTTCCCGGGTCAGAAAATATTTCTGAAAATGCTCTCAATAACATTGTAAATCAATTTAACCTCCCTTACATTATATTAGGAGATTTTAACGCCCACAATTCTATCTGGGGATCAGGAAGAACCGACGCCAGGGGAAAAGTTGTAAATAAATTTATTGATGATAATGAACTTAATATTCTTAACAATATAGATTGCCCCACTCATTTTAGCCTTGCGTATAGAACATTTAGTCATATTGATCTGAGCCTTATATCACCCGTAATTTCACAATATTTTGATTGGAATATCTGTGATGACCTACATAATAGCGACCATTACCCGATACAAATTAGATATAATGGGCACACCCCTTCCTTTCAACGTAGGCCAATGTGGAACATGCGGAAAGCAAATTGGGAAATGTTTGACTGCAATCTTAATAGACCATTTACCGAATTTAATGACATAGACGAAATCGAACACTATATTACCGACACCATAATAGCCGCCGCCCAGAAATCCATACCATGCAGGAAACCGGAGTGTAGAGGAAGGGAAGTTCCTTGGTGGAACGAAAAGATACGTTCTTTGATTAGAGAAAGAAGAAAGCTTCTTAAGCAGTTCAAGAGGAATATAACGTCGGAGAATTTGGCGAAATACCGCCATATTAAATCCAAAGTGCGGAAAGAAATCAGGGATAGCCGAAGAAGGACATGGGTGGAATTTTGCGAAAGCATAGACTTACGAACTCCATCTTCCCTCGTATACAGGAAGATAAGATCTCTGAATGGATGCTCCAGTAACCGACAGATAACAGCTATGGAGGATAATGGTACCTTGGAAACTGATCCGAAGAATATAGCTGATATATTGGCCCTAAATTTTTCTAATAATTCTTCCTCCCGAAATTTCTCACCACGATTCAGATCTTATGCGGCTACTCGGAATATAAGTTTGAACACCACGGATAACGCTGGGGTATATAATATTCCTTTTTCTCTCATTGAATTCAGATCTGCTTTAAGATCATGTGGAGGGACTTCTCCTGGGCCTGACAACGTTAGATATGAAATGTTAAAGAACTTGGATAGTAATTCGAGACAATACATACTGGACTTTTACAATTATATCTGGACAAGACAAGTGTTTCCTGCCAACTGGAGGAAGGCACTCGTAATACCGATTCTGAAATCTGGTAAAGATCCTACGAATAAGGACAATTATCGGCCAATATCTCTTACAAACTGCCTCTGCAAGCTGTTTGAGAGAATGGTCAATAGGAGACTAATTTGGGTGATTGAGAGAGGTAATGTACTTGACAGGAACCAATCGGGATTTCGGAGAAATAGAGGTACGGTCGACAACCTGGCGATACTACATTCGGACATCATGGAAAGTTTCTCTTGCAAGAAGGATTTGATTGCAGTTTTTTTTGATATGACAAAGGCATATGATCGTGTCTGGAGGGCCCTAATTCTTCAGAAGCTGAACTCTGCTATGGTGAATGGTAATATGGCTGCTTTTATCAGTAATTTTCTAAAGGAACGCATTTTTTGCACTGTGGTGGGAAACTCTCCCTCTGAACAATATTGCCTTGAGAACGGAGTCCCTCAGGGATCCGTTCTCAGTGTGACACTCTTCCTATTGGCGATAGATTTCATTTTCGATAAGATTACGAGCGATGTAAAGGCCCTACTTTACGCTGACGATCTGGTCATTTATAGTTCTGGTAAGAAAATTTCTGCGATAACGAATAAATTACAAAGGACCATCGACAAACTTGTAGCATGGACCGATACCAGTGGTTTTCAGTTTCATGAGGAGAAGACAGTAGCTATGAGATTTTCTGTACGAAGGAACGGCATGGTTGGAGATCTTTTTTTGAGATTGTCTGATAGAAACATTCAATTTGTAGACAACTACAAATTTTTGGGTGTGATCTTTGATAGAAAAATGACCTTTCATAACCATATTCTGCATATCAAGGCAAAGGCTAACTCGAAATTGAATATTCTCAAAATGTTAAGGTGCTCACAATTTGGGTCAGACCAACGGACACTACTAAGGATAATGAACTCGATAGTATTACCCACCATTGATTATGCCTCCATGATTTATTCATCTGCCTCGAAAACTCGTTTGAAACTTCTCGACCCGATATTAAACACCGCCTTGAGGTTATCTACAGGGGCTTTTAGGACTAGTCCAGTTATTTGTTTACAGGCAATCTCATCGTGTCCCCCACTACACATAAGGAGATTAGGACAACTGCTCAACTACACTCTCAAAATGCTCTCTGTAAAAGACCATCCTTTTTCGCAAATGCTTTTTGACAGACATAAGATTGACAGATTTATCTTAAAACCTCCAAGATATCATCCATTGTACATAAGAGCACACAGAGAATTCAGGGAACTTACCTCGAAATATACTCTTGATATAGATAGTATTGAATCGATGAAGATACCTAATACACCACCTTGGACCTACCCTAATGTGAAAATTGATCTTTCACTTGCATACTGCAACAAGGACAATATGTCATCCACGGTACTTCGAAAACGCTACTTAGAGATGATGAATACGAAATATAGACACTATGTGCGTTATTATACAGATGGCTCAGTTATAAATGAAAAGGCTGGATTTGCAGTCCTTGGGGAGAACCTTACTGCATACGAACGCATCCACAACTATTCGTCCATCTACAGCTGTGAACTGCTGGCAATTAGAACATGCCTTGAGAGAATTATACCTTATTCCTCTGGACAGAAAACTCTCATATTGAGTGATAGTAAAAGCTCTTTGGAAGGAATGGGTGACCCTTTTAGTAGAAACCAAATTATTCAACAAATAGGAACCATATTATCAAGAATACCTAATGAAAATATTGAATTTATGTGGATTCCCAGTCACTTTGGTATCACAGAAAATGAAAAAGTTGACAAGTTGGCAAAAGATGCACTAAATGGAAACACCAACTATGGCTTCAAATTTCAGTCCGCGGACTATAAGACTCAGATCAAAAAATACTTACATGGCTTATGGAACGATCACTGGACCTCTAATAACCAAACAAAATTATTTCAAATTCAAAATCAAATCCCATATAAATATACCCAACCGTCCTTACGACGAACAGATCTAGTTAAATTAAATAGACTAAAAATAGGACACTGTCTTATAACACACAAATATCTTATTGAAAAATCATCTCCACCGTGCTGCGAATGTGGCCAACTATTATCAATATATCATATTTTTAACACATGTAACAAATTTCTACCTACTAAAAATAAATATAATATAAAGGACATCACTATATTATCAAATGTAAATAATTTCAACAACGTTAAAAAATTTCTAACAGAAATAAATATGTATAACTTGATTTAATTTGTACATTAGTATAATATTGCATTGTAAAAATATGTACATCCTGTAAATTAAAAACACAAAATAATTAATTTGAACTATACAGGGTCTATATAACCTTCATGTGTTGGGGCCCTTCAAATTTTTAAATAAATAAATAAATAAAGCCTAAAATAAGTCAATGTGTCAAAATTCTGTTAAATCGGATTATAAATGCGTCTTTTTTGGTGCCAAGACTTTAAATCAAGATATAGGTCTATATGAGAGCTATTTCCAAATCTAAACCGATCTGAGTGAAATTGAAGAAGGATATCGAAGGTCCTAACACAACTCACTGTCCCAAATTGCGGCGACATCGGACAATAAATGCGCTTCTTATGGCCCCAAAACCTTAAACCGAGAGATCGGTCTATATGGCAGCTATATCGAAATCTGGACCGATCTGTGCCATGTTGTAGAAGTATGTCAAGGAGCTTAACTTAACTCACTGTCCCAAATTTCGGCGATATCGGACAATAAATGCGCCTTTTATGGGCCTAAGACTCTAAATCGGAGGATCGGTCTATATGGCAGCAATATCTAAATCCGGACCGATCTGGACCAAATTGACAAAGGATCTCGAGGGGCCTGACACAACTCTTTGTCCAAAATTTCGGCGATATCGGACAATAAATGCGCCTTTTGTGGGCCTAAGACTATAAATCGGAGGATCGGTCTATATGGCAGCTATATCCAAATCTGGACCGATCTAGGCCAAATTGACAAAGAATGTCGAAGGGCCTGACAATACTCTTTGTCCCAAATTTCAGCAAAATTGGAAAATAAATGTGGCTTTTATGGGCCTAAGACCATAAATCGGCGGATCGGTCTATATGGAGGCTATATCAAGATATAGTCCGATATAGCCCATCTTCGAACTTAACCAGCTTATGGACAAAAAAAGAATCTGTGCAAAGTTTCAGCTCAATATCTCTATTTTTGAAGACTGTAGCGTGATTTCAATAGACAGACGAACAGACGGACGGACATGTCTAGATCGTCTTAGATTTTTACTCTGATCAAGAGTATATAAACTTTATAGGGTCGGAAATGGATATTTCGATGTGTTGCAAACGGAATGACAAAATGAATATACCTCCATCCTTCGGTGGTGGGTATAAAAATTATATAGCCTATGTTTCCTTCCAGACAAACGTACACAATCTATGCAAAAATTTTAAGAAAATCGGTTCGGCCAAGTATCATGTAGTCATAATAGGGGCTAATAGGGATGGCGTGACCCCTTATACTTCGATTTGATTTTGTATGCCAGATTCGAAATCTACTCCCGAATACCTTTTATTTGAGTCCCATATTGAAATGAACATCCAATATGTCTGTTTGGGGGAGTTTTGGAGTTGGGGCGGCCCGATGGGTATTTAGACTCAAATTTTAATACCATATTCGCATTCTGCTCTCCAAAACCTTTCATTTGATTCCTACATTGTCCTCATCGATAAACTTTTGATTTTGGGTTGTGCTTTTGGCATAAGGGGGAGGGTCCGTCCCCCTTCTGATACTAAACAAGAAGTCAAGACCCAAGATCGGTTTATATGACAGCTATATAAGGTTATGGACCGATTTGAACCATACTTGGCACAGTTGTTGGATATCATAACGAAACTCGTCGTGCAAAATTTCATTCTAATCGGATAAGAATTGCGCACTCTAGAGGCTCAAGAAGTCAAGACCCAAGATCGGTTTATATGGCGGCTATATCAGGTTATGAACCGATTTGAACCATACTTGACACAGTTGTTGTGTATCATAACAAAACACGTCGGGCAAAATTTCATTCGGATAAGAATTGCGCACTCTAGAGGCTCAAGAAGTCAAGACCCAAGATCGGTTTATATGACAGCTATGTAAGGTTATGGACCGATTTGAACCATACCTGGCACAGTTGTTAAATATCATAACAAAACACGTCGTGCAAAATTTCATTCCAATCGGATAAGAATTGCGCACTCTAGAGGTTCAAGAAGTCAAGACCCAAGATCGGTTTATATGGCAGCTGTATCAGGTTATGGACCGATTTGAACCATACTTGGCACAGTTGTTGGATATCATAACAAAACACGTCGTGCAAAATTTCATTCCAATCGGATAAGAATTGCGCACTCTAGGTTTATATGGCAGCTATATCAGGTTATGGACCGATTTGAACCATACCCGGCACAGTTGTTGGATATCATAACAAAACACGTCGTGCAAAATTTCATTCCAATCGGATAAGAATTGCGTACTCTAGAGGCTCAAGAAGTCAAGACCCAAGATCGGTTTATATGGCAGCTATATAAGGTTATAAACCGATTTGAACCATACCCGGCACAGTTGTTGGATATCGTAACAAAACACGTCGTGCAAAATTTCATTCCAATCGGATAAGAATTGCGCACTCTAGAGGCTCAAGAAGTCAAGACCCAAGATCGGTTTATATGGCAGCTGTATCAGGTTATGAACCGATTTGAACCATACTTATCACAGTTGTTGGATGTCATAACAAAACACGTCGTGCAAAATTTCATTCGAATCGGATAAGAATTGCGACCTCTAGAGGCTCAAGAAGTCAAGACCCAAGATCGGTTTATATGGCAGCTATATCAGGTTATGGACCGATTTGAACCATACTTATCACAGTTGTTGGATGTCATAACGAAACACGTCGTGCAAAATTTCATCCCAATCGGATAAGAATTGCGCACTCTAGAGGCTCAAGAAGTCAAGACCCAAGATCGGTTTATATGGCAGCTATATCAAAACATGGACCGATATGGCCCATTTACAATACCAACCGACCTACACTAATAAGAAGTATTTGTGCAAAATTTCAAGCGGCTAGCTTTACTCCTTCGGAAGTTAGCGTGCTTTCGACAGACAGACGGACGGACGGACGGACGGACGGACGGACAGACGGACGGACATGGCTAGATCGACATAAAATTTCACGACGATCAAGAATATATATACTTTATGGGGTCTCAGACGAATATTTCGAGTAGTTACAAACAGAATGACGAAATTAGTATACCCCCCATCTTATGGTGGAGGGTATAAAAATTATATAGCCTATGTTTCCTTCCAGACCAACCTACACAATAAGCGAATATTTCGAGAAAATCTGTTCAGCCGTTTTTCAGTCTATACGGAACAAACGAACCAAATCCCATATATCCGTGATTGGCTAATGTGCCCATTTTGGGCGTTTTTGTGGGGATGGGGTGACCCCTTATACCACGACATGAACTTGCATGCCAGATTCTTTATGTACTCCCGTATAATTTTCATTTGATACTCACATTGTCCTTATCGGTCCACTTTTGATTTTGGGAGGTGTTTTTGTTGTTGAGGGTCCGCCCCCTTCCGTTATCAACAAATTATAAAGCCTATTCCTACTTCCTGGCCATATAAGTAATCTACTCCCGAATACCTTTCACTTGAGTCCCATATTGTCATGGTCGTCAAATAAACCTATTTTAAGAGGTTTTGGGGCTGGGGCGGCCCCACAGGTACTTGGACCCATCTTTTATTATGAAATGCGTACTCTACTCTTAAATACCTTTCATTTGAATGCCATAGGTTCCCGATCGGTCCATTTTTATTTTTGAGTAGTACTTTTGGGGTAGGGGGAGGGTCCGCCCCCCTCCCGATATCAAAAATTTATAAAGCCTATGTTTCCTTTCAGACCAACCTACACAATCTGTGAAAATTTCAAGTTAATCAGTTCAGCCGTTTTTGAGTCTATACGGAACAAACAAACACGCCGTCAAACAAACAAAGAAACACACAAACAAACAAACAAACAAACATACAAACAAACATACAAGCAAACATACAAACAAACAAGCAAACAATCAAACAAACACAAATTGATTTTTATATATAAGATAGGATCGGAAATGGATATTTCGATGTGTTGCAGACGGAATGACAAATTGAATATACCCCCATCCTTTGATGGTGGATATAAAAATCTAGAAAATATTTGTCACAAAGTTTGTAGAGCATGAATACAAAAAAAATCTAAAGATTTATTAAGGCCTTTTGTTTTTAATGTTTTAGTGTTGTTTTTATGGTTTAGGACAAGTTTTTAATAATTTAGTAATTTGTTAAATTTTTGTATGTCTTACAACTCTCAAGCTAACTAAGTGAGGGTAATCGTTCCTTTTTGCCCCTCTTAGCCTTGTTTGTTGGGTTACCCACTGCAGTTAAAGTTTCACAAAAACCAAGAACCAGCCAACAAAAACAAAAAAAAAAAATTGTAGTTGTTTGTTGGCTTTTAACAATATAAACTTTTAACCATTAGCTTAGATTTGTTGTTGCACAGTGGCTAAAAGCAGAAAAAACGGTTTATTGTGATGACAATACAAATATTACAAGTTTTGAAAACAAACAAAAATCAGATAAAATGTTTCATTAAAAATAAATTTTCTATAAAAGTTGGCATGAGAATTAAATTTTGAGGAAATGGATCCCATTCGTCGAGTCCATTCCCGAGCATCTCTTCTTAGGCAAAAAGAGGATAAAAGAAAAGATTTGCTTTGCTTTTACAGCGATATCAAGATATGGTCCTGTTCGGACCACAATTAAATTATATGTTGGAGACCTGTGTAAAATGTCGGAAAATAATTGCGACCTCTAGAGGCTCAAGATGTCAAGATCCCAGATCGGTTTATATGGCAGATATATCAGGTTATAAACTGATTTGGCACCTTTGTTGAAAGTCATAATAAAATACGTCATGTAAAATTTCAGCCAAATCGGATAGGAATTGCGCCCTCTAGTAGCTCAAGAAGTCAAGTCCCCAGATCGGTTCATATGACAGTTTTATCAGGTTATGAACCGATTTGAACCATACTTGGCACAGTTGTTGGACATCATAAAATAATACGTCGTGCGAAATTTCATTCCAATCGGATAAGAATTGCGCCCTCTAGAGGCTTAAGAAGTCAAATCCCCAGATCGGTTTATATGACAGCCTTATCATGTTATGAACCGATTTTGACCAAACTCAGCATAGTTGTTGGAAGTCATAATAAAACATCTCATGCAAAATAACAACCAAATCGGATAAGAATTGCGCCCTCTAGTGGCTCAAGAAGTCAAGTCCCCAGATCGGTTTATATGACAGCTATATCAGGTTATGGACCGATTTGAACCATACTTGGCACAGTTGTTGGATATCATAAAAAAACACGTCGTGCGAAATTTCATTCCAATCGGATAAGAATTGCGCCCTCTGGAGGCTCAAGAAGTCAAGACCCAAGATCGGTTTATATGGCAGCTATATCTAGACATGGACCGATGTGGCCCATTTACAATTCCAACCGACCTACACTAATAAGAAGTTTTTCGAACGGCGAGCTTTACTCCTTCGAAAATTAGCGTGCTTTCGACAGATAGACGGACGGACGGACAGACGGACATGGCTAGTTCGACTTAAAATGTCATGACGATTAGGAATGTATATATACTTTATGGGGTCTTAGACGAATATTTAGAGTAGTTACAAACAAAATGACGAAATTAGTATACCCCCATCCTATGGTAGAGGGTATACAAATCTGGGGTCATACAATCGCCACCGACCGACTTTTGCCATGTTCTTAACTAAATTTTCTATTTGACATACGACAAAGCTCTTTAAAAACAAAGGCCCACTGTAACCCTACCATAACCCCCTTAGAATGTAGCTTTTATCACACCACCAACGCTTCGCTTCTAATTCTGTTGGTTTATGTGGACTGATAGCTGTGTACTGTAGCTGCCTTCACTTAAGATGGATGGATTTGTTAGTAGGTAAGTTGTATATAAGCCAACATAGTTTTATCAATGAGATTTCTTTGCACAAAAAACTTGCTTGCTGGGTCCAAAAAGGGGTGGGGATGAGGCTGCAAGAAAGTTGCAAACCATAAAAAGAACTTAAAATGTAATAAAACATTAGGGCTAAGAAGACAACATCAACCTATACAGACATACATACATAGCATCAGGCTAAAAAAAATGCAATGTCACAAAATGCTAAAAATAGAGACCAAAGAAAAACAGCCAAAGTTTAAAATCTCTAACCAGAGCTGAGGAAGACAATACGCAGCTTCAAAACTTCCCTTTGCAACTCCCACTCCCATACATACAAACGAAAGAAAAATGCATTTGTACGTGACATCATTACCAAGTCCAAGAGCGAGCACTTTGTTACAAATGTAAAGCTAGATGGAGAGAGAGAGAGAGAGAGAAGTCCTCCTCACACCCAACCAAGGGATACGAGGGTCAAATGTTACAAATTGCCTTCTTTAAGTCTCTAGAGAGCCTTTTTATTTTACTCCAAGACAAATAGGACAAAAAGACAACACAGCCATTAAGGACGAAAGCCTAAAAGCATAGCATTTTAATATGAAAACACATAATAGCCTTAAAGTATGCTTTACTTTTTCAACAAATAACGAATAATGCATAATCTAGCCATGGCGTTGAGGAATGATTTATTTTGGATAATACACGATATAATTCTCAACGGCTTTATATCACGATTTGCATAAGTAGATAATTGAAATGCCAAACGAAGAATTTTAAAGAAAATTTATGGCACCAAGTTGGTGAGAAGCAACTTGAAATAAGATGAAGTCGGGGACCTGAATAGGGGTATACTCGGGAGGACTAAAGTTCTTCTGCTCTAGGCTTGAAATGGGGTCTGAATCCAAATATACTCCAATGGCTCTCATGGAGTGTGATTAAACCAATATTCACTTTCGCCTCAGTATTTTGGTTGACGGCGTTGGAGAAAAATTGCAACATAAGGACATAACAACTGGTTTACAACTAAGGAGGTCTACAGGATATCCATCAAGATGCAGTAACTAGTGCACCCTTATCATACCGGACGAATATAGACCGGCACCCACCAGCCATCACCGAAAACGAAAAAGAACTGCCCAGAACTATTCTGACCCAACTGAGATCCGGTGGGTATAACAGACTGAACTCCTACCGTTCAAGGTTAGACGATACTACAGCAAATATCTGTTCTGAGTGTGGCATTGCACCCCATGACACCAATCACCTATTTAAATGTGCCTCAAAACCAACGAATCTGGCAGAAGAGCCAACATGGATTGATCCAGATGAAGCTGCCAGATTTTAAAAGCTGTATATGAGAACCATTGTCGGATCAGAATGATCTCAGAGAGAAGAGTGAACTAGGAAGAAGTGGAAGAAGAATCAATTTGCTTGGAAAATGTGACTATACAACAACAACAACTGATTCGGAGAACACGTTGCCTAAGGCACTAACGACTATTCCAAATATCCGACCCATACATATATCAATTAAAAACAAGTAAAAGCGTGCTAAGTTCGGCCGGGCCGAATCTTATATACCCTCCACCATGGAACGCATTTGTCGAGTTCTTTTCCCGGCATCTCTTCTTAGGCAAAAAAGGATATAAAAAAAGAGTTTCTCTGCTATTAAAACGATATCATGATATGGTCCGATTCGGACCACAATTAAATTATATGTTGGAGACCTGTGTAAAATTTCAGCCAATTCGTATAAGAATTGCGCCCATTGAGGCTCACGAAGTAAAATAGAGAGATCGATTTATATGGGATCTGTATCGGGCTATAAACCGATTCAGACCATAATAAACACGTTTGTTGATGGTCATGAGAGGATCCGTCGTACAAAATTTCAGGCATATCGGATTATAATTGCGACCTCTAGGGGTCAAGAAGTCAAATCCCCAGATCTGTTTATATGACAGCTATATCAGGTTATGAACCGATTTCAACCATACTTAGCACAATTGTTGGATATCACAACGAAATACTTCGTGCAAAAATTCATTCAAATCGGATAAGAATTGTGCCCTCTAGAGGCTCAAGAAGTCAAGACCCAAGATCGGTTTATATGACAGCTATATCAGGTTATGGACCGATTTAAACCATACTTGGCACAGTTGTTGGGTATTATAGAAAAACACGTCGTGCGAAATTCCATTCCATTCGGATGAGAATTGCGCCCTCTAGAGGCTCAAGAAGTCAAGACCCAAGATCGGTTTATATGGCAGCTATATCAGGTTATAAACCGATTTGAACCATACTTGGAACAGTTGTTTGATATAATAGCAAAACACGTCGTGCAAAATTTCATTTCAATCGGATGAGAATTGCGCCCTCTAGAGGCTCAAGAAGTCAAGACCCAAGATCGGTTTATATGGCAGCTATATCAGGTTATAAACCGATTTGAATCATACTTGGCACAGTTGTTTGATATAATAACAAAACACGTCGTGCAAAATTTCATTCCAATCGGATAATAATTGCGCACTCTAGAGGCTCAAGAAGTCAAGACCCAAGATCGGTTTATATGGCAGCTATATCAAAACATGGACCGATATGGCCCATTTACAATACCAACCGACCTACACTTATAAGAAGTATTTGTGCAAAATTTCAAGCGGCTAGCTTTACTCCTTCGGAAGTTAGCGTGCTTTCGACAGACAGACGGACGGACGGACGGACGGACGGACAGACGGACGGACATGGCTAGATCGACATAAAATGTCACGACGATCAAGAATATATATACTTTATGGGGTCTCAGACGAATATTTCGAGTAGTTACAAACAGAATGACGAAATTAGTATACCCCCCATCTTATGGTGGAGGGTATAATTAAGCAGTCATTGCGGCTTTGAGGGGTCTCAGACGAATATTTCGAGTAGTTACAAACAGAATGACGAAATTAGTATACCCCCCATCTTATGGTGGAGGGTATAATTAAGCAGTCATTGCGGCTTTGAGACTGAAGGCGATGAAAAAATGGATAAAGGATAAAGGCGGGACATATCATTGCGGTTTAATCGAGGCGATGGCAGGAAACCCAAAACGAATGGAAGAGGTTTCGGTTCAGATACCTGAGGAAACACATGAGGTTGAGTGCGTGGCACTGCTACCTGCAGCATAGATTTGGATGGACGGAACTCAGGTATTAACAAACGTTAAGTTTATGCAACATGCGTGAATCATAGTAAGACGACAAATTGGGTTTTCGGGTGGTACTTAGATATGTTCTAACTGCCTGATCATAATATGGCCCTGCAAGCGGAGACCCAGGCGATAACAGATTGCATGAGGTGTAATGGTGTTAACGCTATGGTGTCGATTGTGAACAGCATTGCGTACAGGACGGTAAGGTCACGAGCAGTCTTGGGGTGTAAGAGGGAGATAAACTCCTTCTCTGAGGTTGGTACGATCCCCACCGTTTGGATGCAATGCCATTGCGGGGTAAGAATGAACGAAAGGGCAGAGGAATTGGTCGTGAGGGCTAGAAGACTTTCTAGCCCTCACGACCACAACGAGCGGAAGGCATCGCCTGAATGCGAAGACATTCAGGCGATGCCTTCCGCTCGTTGTGAAACAGTAAAAAGTTTATTGGACGACGAAAATCCCATGGGGGCTCAGAGTCATGAGGAGACGAGGCTCGTACTGATAGGAAGCAGGAATGAGGTCGGCGTACTGACCCTACGGCATCATTATAGGTCAAAAAGGTGTACTTATGAGGAATAGATGCGGCAAGTTACGGCATGTGAGAGGCGAAAATGGTGAGACGTCGGAGCATTTCCTATGACATTGTGCGACATTTAGAAAATTTTGCTTAGCCCACTACTTAAGCCCCCTATCGAGTTGTGACAGGAGTAGAGCGCATTCGGTCCCCTTTGACCCTCTCTTCTACGTTCATTCTACAACCAAGTTTCTGGTCAAAGATCTCTTGACACAATCGTCCTGATCCAGGTCCTTTAAAAACACCCAGCTACCTCCTGATGAAAAGGACCAGTTCAGTCTTTCTTGGAATGGATTCTTGGTCAGTTGGCTGAAATTTTTCATGCGGTGTTTTGTTACGACTTCCAATGACTGTGCTAAGTATGGCGCAAATCGGTACATAACCTGATATAGGTGCCATAAAAACCGATCTGGGATCTTGACTTCTTGAGCCTCTATAGGGCCCAATTGTCATCCGATTTGGAAGAAATTCTGTACAACGGCTTCTCTCATGACCTTCAACATACGTGTCTAATATGGTCTTAATCGATCAATACCTTGATACAGCTCCCATATAAACCGATCTCCCGATTTAGCTTCTGGAGACCCTACTAGGCGCAATTCTTATCCTAAAAAGAGATACTGCGCATAGAACACGACAAATGCGATCCATGGTGGAGGGTATATAAGATTCGGCCTGGCCGAACTTAGCACGCTCTTACTTGTTCCTAGTAACAAAGGTCGGATTATTTCCTTTATTATGAATCGCAAGATTGTTTAATTAGGTAACTAAGTCCATTTGGGTTAAATTTAAGTAAAATCCACCATCATGGATTCCCAAGATTCAGCCCGACCGGATAATGTCTAAATGGAAGGCTAGACATTGAATGAACATGCTTCCGAATAGGACGATCACCCCGAGCATAGGGGAAACGTCAACGTCGGTGTGTATGGCTGCCAATACGGGACGCCTCCAGGTGGTGTCATTTCACCGCTGTTATGGGTCATGGTGGTAAACCTGATTCTTGTGGAACTTGGGACAAAAAGAGTCAAAGTGTGCGCTTACGCGGATGACCTAGTTTTTTTTTTTTGCAACGGTCTAATTTGTGCCTACTGCGTCGGAGGTGCTGGATAGAGCCCTTGGATATAAGTCTTCCTCGGCAGAAGAGCATAAACGCCAGGAAGACCGAGTTGGTATTGTTCACACAGAGAAGGAGAGTTCCCGAGTTTAGACTTCCCTCACAAAAGGGTGTGGCACTGGAACTGTCAGGATTAGCCAAATTCGTTGGTGTGGTTCTGGACAGTAAATTGAACTGGCATCTCAATAAGGCATAAGAAGGCGTTTGTGGCACTTTACTCCTGTCAGGGGCTCGAGGGTAGTAGATAGGGGTTGAAACCAAGATTGTTGCATTGGTTATATTCGATAGTATTAGGGGCGGAGCTGACGTATGACTGCCGTGTCTGGTGGCCGGTAAGGGATATTGATATGGTTAACTGAGTGGAGGCCACCGTAGCGCAGAGGTTAGCATGTCCGCCTATGACGCTAAACGCCTGGGTTCGAATCCTGGCGAGATCATCAGAAACAAGTAAAAGCGTGCTAAGTTCGGCCGGGCCGAATCTTATATACCCTCCACCATGGATCGCATTTGTCGAGTTCTTTTCCCGGCATCACTTCTTAGGCAAAAAAGGATATAAGAAAAGAGTTGCCCTGCTATTAAAACGATATCAAGATATGGTCCGGTTCGGACCACAATTAAATTATATGTTGGAGACCTGTGTAAAATTTCAGTCAATTCGTATAAGAATTGCGCCCTTTGGGGCTCACGAAGTAAAATAGAGAGAACGATTTATATGGGATCTGTATCGGGCTATAGACCGATTCAGACCATAATAAACACGTTTGTTAATGGTCATGAGAGGATCCGTCGTACAAAATTTCAGGCATATAGGATAATAACTGCAACCTCTAGGAGTCAAGATCCCAGATCGGTTTATATGGCAGCTATATCAGGTTATGAACCGATTTGAAACTTATTTGACACAGTTGTTGAAAGTAAAAATAAAATGCGTCATGCAAAATTTCAGCCAAATCGGATAGGAATTGCGCCCTCTAGAAGCTCAAGAAGTCAAATCCCCAGATCTGTTTATATGACAGCTATATCAGGTTATGAACCGATATGAACCATACTTGGCACAGTTGTTGGGAATCATAACAAAACACGTCGTGCGAAATTCCATTTCAATCGGATAAGAATTGCGCCCTCTAGAGGCTCAAGAAGTCAAGACCCAAGATCGGTTTATATGGCAGCTATATCAGGTTATGGACCGATTTAAACCATACTTGGCACAGTTGTTGGGTATCATAACAAAACACGTCGTGCAAAATTTCATTCCAATCGGTTAAGAATTACGCCCTCTAGAGGCTCAAGAAGTCAAGACCCAAGATCGGTTTATATGGCAGCTATATCAGGTTATGGACCGATTTCAACCATACTTGGCACAGTTGTTGGATATCATAAAAAAACACGCCGTACAAAATTTCATTCGAATCGGATAAGAATTGCGCACTCTAGAGGCTCAAGAAGTCAAGACCCAAGATCGGTTTATATGGCAGCTATATCAAAACATGGACCGATATGGCCCATTTAGAATACCAACCGACCTACACTTATAAGAAGTATTTGTGCAAAATTTCAAGCGGCTAGCTTTACTCCTTCGGAAGTTAGCGTGCTTTCGACAGACAGACGGACGGACGGACGGACGGACGGACGGACGGACGGACGGACAGACGGACGGACATGGCTAGATCGACATAAAATGTCACGACGATCAAGAATATATATACTTTATGGGGTCTCAGACGAATATTTCGAGTAGTTACAAACAGAATGACGAAATTAGTATACCCCCCATCTTATGGTGGAGGGTATAAAAACCAACCTTACCTTGCCAATCTCCAAAAAATTTCCCCAACCTTCCTCGTGCAATCTTAAACGATGATTTAAAACTCTCCTAGCCATTTTTTCAAACAATCTGCATCACATTGCCCACATTTACCAAATTCATAATGGCACCTAATTTGTTATAATTTTCCCTTATGAAGATAATCTACACAAATTAGGTTGCTTTGTGGTGGACTTTACAAAAACAAAAAGAAAAACATTTTCTCTTTCAGTTGAGTTTTTCATAAGAAGAGCAGTAAGGAAAAAAAAATATTTTATCTAAGCAAATGATATGAAGCAACAGTTTTTTCTAATCTAAAAAGAGGGAGAGCGGAGAAGACATTTCAAAGTCCTCATTTCAAAACTTCGTGTTTGGAGAAAATTAAAGCAAACAAGTAAAAGCGTGCTAAGTTCGGCCATGCCGAATCTTGGGAACCCACCACCATGGATTCTGCTAAAATATGGGAGCTATATCTGGTAAAACACCGATTTGGATTGTCCTAAGCACAGTTGTTGAGAGTCACAACAGAACACTACGTACCACAATTCGTACAAAAATTATGGCTTTCAGAGGCTCAAGAATTCAAATCGGGAGATCGGTTTATATATATATACTTTGAGCCGATATGGCCCATTTGCAATCCTCAATGACCTACATCGACATGAAGTACCTGTGCAAAATTTCAACCGGCTAGCTTAACGCATTCGACCGCTATCGTGATTTCGACAGACGGACGGACAGACGGACCTGGCTAGATCGCCTCAGAATGTTGAGACGATCCAGAATATATATACTTTATGGGGTCTTAGACGCATATTTCGAGATGTTGCAAACAGAATGACGAAATTAGTATACCCCCATCCTATGGTGGAGGGTATAAAAATGAATATTTCGATGTGTTACAAACGGAATGACTAGATTAGCATACCCTCCATCCTATAGTTGCGTGTATAAAAACCGAACATTGTATTGCCACAACTGTTGCGGTACTGTTGCTTTGGTGACCACCATCCATATCCCCCAGGATATTTCTATTGATTGTAATTGGTTTTTGGGTATAAAATGAAGAAAGTTTGTTTATTGTGCCATTCCCAAGGTAGGCAGGAGCTCTCATTGGAGCATATCGTGGTGCCATGGAAAACATCAATACATAATTAGCAAAGCTTTTATTCAAGGTATTCTTAATTAAAGCTTTATGGCCATTAAAAAATAATTTCAAATTTTCAACTCAAGCAAACCGAAGAGAAAATTTACTATTAAATAAAAATTGGACTTTCACAAGGTTCGTATAACAGGAGAATAATTTGTTTAAATGTCTCTTCAAAAAAAAAAAAAAAAAAAAAAAACTTTATAGTGGTATTTTGGGCTATAGAGGCCAAAGGAGACAGCTTAATGACACAAATACCACATCGTAAAAACTTAATAAGGATGGTTACGATTTGGTCAACAATTACCCAAACTAAAGTAAAATTTTCAGAAAGTTAATTTTCCGTTTTGAAGAAAACAAGTAAAATGGCATTAAGTTCGGCCGGGCCGAACTTTGGATACCCACCACCTCGAGTATATATGTAAACCCCATTTCGTCACAATCCGGTGAAACTTGGATAACTTAAGCACCCAAATTCGGCACGGACATTGAGTGGTCTCATATATATGTCACTTTTCAATTTTGTACAACAAAATATCGGTCCTTTTGCCAGATATATCCAATAGTACCGACCGATCTGTACCATATTAAGGTCGGATGTCGTGAGGAAAACTCATTATTTCAAATTTCAACGAAATCGGCTAATAAACAAAGATTTTATGGCCTTCAGACTCTTTATCGGGAGATCGGTCTATATGGCAGCTATATCAAAATATAGTTCGAACTGAACCATATTTAGATCAGTTGTCAAGAAGCCTTAAACTACTCACTTGTAGCCATGTCCATCCGTCCGTCCCACGGTCCGTCCGACGGTCCGTCTGTCTGTCGAAAGCATGCTAACTTTCGAAGGAGTAATGCTATCCGCTTGAAATT
Source organism: Stomoxys calcitrans (assembly GCF_963082655.1). Classification (NCBI taxonomy): domain Eukaryota; kingdom Metazoa; phylum Arthropoda; class Insecta; order Diptera; family Muscidae; genus Stomoxys; species Stomoxys calcitrans. The sequence goes on along the minus strand of NC_081556.1, from coordinate 46,809,918 downwards.
TTGCACAAATACTTCTTATTAGTGTAAGACAGTTGGGATTGTAAATGGGCCATATCGGTTCATGTGTTGATATAGCTGCGATATAATCCGATCTTGGGTCTTGACTTCTTGAGCCTCTAGAGGGCGCACTTTTCGGCCGATTTTACTGAGGAGTGTTCTGGTATCACTTCCAATAACTTTGTTAAGTATGATTCAAATCGGTTTATAATCCGGTATAGCTGTCATATAAACCGATCTGTGGTTTTGACATCTTGAGCCTCTAGAGGGCGCGATTCATTTCCGATTTGAATGAAATTTTGCAAGATATGTTTCGCCATGACTTTCAACAACTGTGCCAAGTATGGTTTAAATCGGTCCATAACCTGATATAGCTGTCATATAAACCGATCCTGGATCTTGACGTCTTGAGTCACTAGAGGGCGCAATTCCCATCCGATTTTACTGAGGCGTTTTCTGGTATCACTTCCAACAACTGTGTTAAGTATGATTCAAATCAGTTTATAATCTGGTATAGCTGTCATATAAACCGATCTGTGGTCTTGACTTCTTGAGCCTCTAGAGGGCGCAATTCTCATCCGATTTTACTGAGGCGTGTTGTGGTATCACTTCCAACAACTGTGTTAAGTATGATTCAAATCGGATTATAATCTGGTAGAGCTGTCATATAAACCGATCTGTTGTCTTGACTTCTTGAGCCTCTAGAGGGCGCAATTCTTATCCGATTTTACTGAAATTTTGCAAGGCGTGTTTTGGGATCACTTCCAACAACTGTGTTAAGTATGATTAAAATCGGTTTATAATCTGGTATAGCTGCCATATAAACCGTTCTTGGGTCTTGACTTCTTGAGCCTCTAGAGGGGGCAATTCTCATCCGATTTGGCTGAAATTTTGCATGAAGTGTTTTGTTACGACTTCCAATAACTGTGATTAGTATGGCGCAAATCGGGACACAGCCTGATATAGCCGCCATATAAACCGATCTTGAGTCTAGAAATTTTGAGCCTCTAGAGAGCGCGATTCTCATCCGATTTGGGTGAAATTTTGCATGAAGTGTTTTATTACGACTTCCAATAACTGTGCTTAGTATGACACAAATCGGTGCATAGCCTGATATAGCTGCCAAATAAACCGATCTAAGGTCTTGACTTCTTGAGCCTCTAGAGGGCGCAATTCTCATCCGATTTTACTGAAATTTTGCAAGGCGTGCTTTGGTATCACTTCCAACAACTGTCATATAGCTGTCATATAAACCGATCTGGGATCTTAAATTCTTGAGCCTCTAGAGGGCGCAATTCCTACCCGATTTGGCCGAAATTTTGCACGGCGTGTTTCGCCATAACTTTAAGCAACTGTGCCAAATATGGTTTAAATCGGTTCATAATCTGATATAGCTGACATATAAACCGATCTTGAATCTGGACTTTTTTACCCACTAGAGGGCGCAATTCGTAACCGATTTGGCAGAAATTTTGCGTGAGTTGTATGACTTCCAACAACTGTGGTTAATATGGTTCAAATCGGTCAATAACCTTATATAGCTGCCATATAAACCGATCCGGGATTTGAGCCTCCAGTAGGCCTAATTATTTTCCGATTTGGCTGAAATTTTGTACAACGGCTTCTTCTATGACCTCTAACATACGTGTCAAAAATGGTATGAGTCAGTTTTTAGCCTGATACTGCTCCTCTAAAAACCGATCTCCCTATTTTATTTCTTGAGCCCCTAAAAGGCCCTTCTTCTTATTCGATTTGGCTAAAATTTTACACGTTTACTTCTACTATGATCTCCAACATCCAATTCAATTAGCAAAGCAATTCTTTTCTTTTATCCTTTGTTTATCTATAAGAGATACCGGGAAAGAACTCGACAAATGCGATCCATGTTGGAGGATATATAAGATTCGGACCGACCGAACTTAGCACTCTTTTACTTGTTTTTCTATAAAACTTACAGAACCTACAGTTTTTCCCTCTTTCGACCAAAGCTGCTCTGAAAATTAATTAGTTTCAGTTTATTGTCATAATTAGCACATTGTATAACAACTTATGTGTTGTAATAATCAAAGGCATAAATGTGTACTCTACACATATTCACATGTTCGCCTTAAACCCATTTCCTCATACCATGCTTACTCACTCATACACCAGTTCAATGACTTTGTGTGTTGAGCTGTGGCGTTATTCATGTTTCATAACTCTTTCAAAGGATATTTTTCCCATGGCTGTTGATTGTCCCTTACACACATGCACCAACACCCATACGCACACACATACATTCGTATGAATAATGTATATAACATGGTGTTGAAAATTCCGTTTAATTAGCAAGATTATGAAATTGTCACATGTTATGGAAATAAATAATTTAAAAATTATGGCTAATGGCGAATTCGTTGCAACGATACAAGTGATATTTTCATATGGATTTGCGATTTTTGTTTTATATTGTTTGCATGTGTGTGTTAATAAGGAATGAGTAGAGCATGGAGGCATATAAAATAATTAGAATTTTTGATGTGCGGTCAAACTTGCAAATGCAATGTAACATCAATGTGTGGAAATGTCATAGACATAAATTCCATGTTGCATAATTAGATCACGAAAATTAGACTCATTTCGTGTTCGAATGACCATAACATGGCTGTGGCATGCACAATCGTTTACGTTGTCTATTTGAAATAAAACATTGATAAAAGGAATTTTTGATAGAATTCAAAAGTATGAAAAATAATGGATTAATAAAAGTAACAAGTAAGTACTGGCTAAAGTTGGAGAAAACTGACTTTTTTATAACCCAAAATATAGTGAATAGAAGTAAAAATTATATAAGCAACAAATAAAAGCGTGCTAAGTTCGGCCGGGCCGAATCTTATATGCCCTCCACCATGGATCGCATTTGTCGAGTTCTTTTCCCGGCATCTCATCTTAGGCAAACAAAAAGGATATAAGAAAAGATTTGCTCTGCTATTAGAACGATATGAAGATATGGTCCGGTTTGGACCACAATTAAATTATATGTTGGAGACCTGTGTAAAATGTCAGGGCTTGAGCGCCCTTTGTGGGCTCCAGAAGTAAAATAGAGAGATCGATTTATATGGGAGCTGTATCGGGCTATAGACCGATTCAGACCATAATAAACAGGTAAGTTAATGGCAATGAGAGAATCCGTCGTACAAAATTTCAGGCAAATCGGATAACAATTACGACCTCTAGAGGCTCAAGAAGTCGAGATTCCAGATCGGTTTATATGGCAGCTATATCAGGTTATGAACCGATTTAAATCTTATTTGACACAGTTGTTGAAAGTAACAATAAAAAACGTCTTGCGTAATTTCAACCAAATCGGATAGAAATTGCGTCCTCAAGAAGCTCAAGAAGTCAAGTCCCCAGATCTGTTTATATGACAGCTATATCAGGTTACGAACCGATTTGAACCGTATTTGGCACAGTTGTTGGATATCATAACAAAACACGTCGTGCAAAATTTCATTCCAATCGGATAAGAATTGCGCACTCTAGAGGCTCAAGAAGTCAAGACCCATGATCGGTTTATATGACAGCTATATCAGGTTATGGACAGATTTGAACCGTACTTGGCACAGTTGTTGCTTATCATAGCAAAACACGTCGTGCAAAATTTCATTCCAATCGGACCAGAATTGCGCACTCTAGAGGCTCAAGAAGTCAAGACCCAAGATCGGTTTATATGACAGCTATATCAGGTTATGGACAGATTTGAACCATACTTGGCACAGTTGTTGGATATCATAACACGTCGTGCAAAATTTCAGTCAAATCGGACGAGAATTGCGCCCTCTAGAGGCTCAAGAATTCACGACCCCAGATGGGTTTATATGGCAGCTATATCAGATTATGAACCGATTTGAATCATATACCGTACAGTTGTTGGAAGAGATATCAAAACATTATGTGCAAAATTTCAGTCAAATCGGACGAGAATTGCTCCCTCTAGAGGCTCAAGAAGTCAAGACCCAAGATCGGATATGGCAGCTATATCAAAACATGCCGCCTCTTGGCAGGGCCCTTAATTTGGTCAACACGGCATTTTGAACCAGTAAGGAAAGTCAAAAGAGGAGCGTTGGCGCTGTATAATACCCTACAACTACCTAAAAGTAAAAGGTGATTTTTGAGCGTTACCATGAGATGATATCCAACTTTTTTTTTACCAAAATTTAAGACTTTGACTTGCATGACATGTGTTTTCAATAAAACCGTGCCACATGTCACACGGCATGGGTAACCATGGACTTATTGAGAGGCGAGTTCGGTGAACATTTTAGTTCATGTTCGAGACCGGTCAGTTGCAAGCCATATTGGTAGCCCTTTTGGTAGGCATATCCAAATACAGACCAATCTGAATCACATACGACACGGATGTCAAAAAGCCTAACATAAGTCACTGTTTCAAATGTCAGTGAAATGGGATTACGTGCTTCGGAAATGTGCTTTTTATGGGGCCAAGACTTTAAATCGAGAGGTCTGGGCCAAATTGAAGAGGACTTTGGAAGGGCCTAACCCAACTCACTGTCCTAAATTTCGGAGACATCGGAAAATAAATGCACCTTTTATGGGCCCATATTGCAGAAAGATGTTGAGGAGCCTAACCTAACTTACTGTCCCAATTTTTGACGACATCGGACAATAAATGCGCCTTTTATGGGCCCAAGACCTAAAATCGGGAGATCGGTCTATATGTCAGCTATATTTAAATCTGAACCGATCTAGGCCAAATTGAAGAAGGATGTCGACTGGCCTAACCCAACTCACTGTCCCAAATTTTAGCAAAATCGGATAATAAAAGTAGCTTTTATGGGCCTAAGACCCTAAATCGGCGAATCGTTCTATATGGGGCTATATCACGATATAGTCCGATAACTTAGAAATTAACCTCCTTATGGACAAAAAAAAGAACCTGTGCAAAGTTTCAGCTCAACATCTCTAATTTTAAAAACTGTAGCGTGATTTCAACAGCCAGCGGACAGATGGACGGACATGGCTAAATCGTCTTAGAATTTTATGCTGATCAAGAATATATGTACCTTCGGTGGTTTTCTTAACCTCGAAAAAGAAAATCTAAGTTAGAAATTCTGTGCTACTTACAAAGTCCTTAATTGTTTTCAATACCAATTCCCAAAGTTAGTTCATAACTGGCATTGTGTCCCCACCTGAGTGTCGGTATCTGTTAGACGCGAAAGCCGGACAACGACAAAGGAAATGCTCCAACGTCTCATCATCTTCCCCCCATGCCCTAAACATGCTATCACTTGTCGCACCGATTTTACATAAGTGAGCTCGTAGTCCACCGTAGCGTTAAGGTTCGCATGTCCGCCTATGACGCTGAACGCCTGTATTCGAATCCTGGTGAGACCATCAGAAAAAATTTTCAGCGGTGGTTCTCCCCTCCTAATGCTGGCAAAATTTGTGAGGTACTATGCCATGTAGAACTTCTCTCCAAAGAGGTGCCGCACTGCGGCACGCCGTTCGGACTCGGCTATAAAAAGGAGGTCCCTTATCATGGAGCCTAAACATGAATTGGACTGCACTCATTGATATGTGAGAAGTTTGCCCCTGTTCCTTAGTGGAATGTTCATGGGCAAAATTTGCAATTTTGAGCTCGTAGTCCTATGTGTCCTGTCATGATACCAATAGCTACACTGTCCTACTTCTTGCTTCATTTGTGAAAAAGCTTTGGCTACTCACGATCTGGATCACCCCATACGATTTTCGCCGTCCTACCGAACGTTTCGCTGTTCCAGAGGGTTGCATACACATTCGTCGCTCACGCCCTTAATTCGGACTGCGTCGACCCGAAAGGCTTCGGATTAACGAAGTTTATCAACGGCTGTCCTCTGACCTTCACTGCCAAATCGTCTGCCCTTTCGTTCTACCTTACTCCGTTATGGCCCGGCATCCAAACGATGCTGATTGTGTCATCCTCGGAGAAGGTATTAATCTCCTTCTTACACTGCAAGAATTTCCTTGACCTAACCGTCCTGGTTGTTATAGCCCTTATGGCAATTTTACTGTCCGTAAAGATCTTCACACTCGATGTCCTTGCGTTAGTGCCACACCACCACACGCATTCCCTGATTGCCCGGTTCTCCGCCTGCAGGACCGTATTATGGTCAGGCAGTCTAAAACAGATCTCAGTCCCTGGGTACTCAATGTAAACCTCCAGGCCCACTCTGTCCTCTAACTTTGATCCATCCGTGTAACATGATCTTTCAGAGGACAGTACTAGGACTCTGCCAGTCCAAGACTGTACCACAGTCAGCAGTGTCTCGGTCTCGACCTCAAGTGTCGTCTCAGGTATATGATCGGAGACCTCTTCTAATCCATTCGGGTTTCCTATCGTCGCCTCGATTATACCGCGATGGTATGAACTGCTCCCATGCTCTATCCATTCTCCATTTCGCCTTAAGTCTCATAGCTGTAATGGGTCGAATATCTAGAATGGTCTCTATTGCCCTAGTAGGAGTGGTCCTCATCGCTCCGCCTATGCCAAGACATCATGTTCTCTGAACCTGTTGTATGGTCCTTATGGTGCTCTTTTGCGATTTTGCGATTTTCGAGAGGAGAGTCTCAGTGAGGAGTCAGGTGACACGGGCTCTTAATTAAATATTGAGTGCCAATGATACTTGAGATGACAAGGCGAGTTATTGGCGCCTTCAAATAACCATTGGCCAACGTCAGCGTCTGTTCCCAGGTTAGTGGCGGCTGAAGGCGAGCGTCGGGTCTTGGATTAGGCGGATCGCAGGAATACATGTGCAATCCTACAAAACCCATGCGGTTGGGGCGCTGGGCCAATAATCCGCCCCTGGAAAACTATGAGAACTACAATGAGAAACAAAGGAATAGTTTACCAAACAACTGAGGTGTAAATAAGCATTGGTCTAATCACACCCCTGTAGAGCCATGAACTATCCTAATTTAATTCCTTAGTTTTTATACAAAGCTCAAATTTTAATTTAAAAATTAGTTTCCATTTAAATATGTGGTCAATCTAAATCTTTATCTTTGGAGATTTTAAGTTTAGTTTTTTTATGTTCTGCTTGCATTGGTTTTTTTAATTCTTTTTCTTTCATAAAAAAAAATAAATTCTTCATAATTCCTTCTAAGTAATTCCCCCCAATGCTGTCGTTGAGTGAATGGCATACATTTTATTATAATTTTAATATTTAATGCTTATGAATGAAATTGTCTTTATAAATGTTATTTTCCATTTTAAGAATTCACAGTGACACAGTTTCCATTCAGTTTCTTAGCATTTGAGTGGTGCTCATGCTAAGCCCCATGGCATTTATAAATTATGCAAGAATTCTCTGCTTTAGTTTGTGATGGAGCCAGAGATACAAAGAATGAAAGATGGTGAGAGTGAGAGAGGAACGTGGGGGGTCTACCCCCAGATCCACACAAAAGGGAGAACCTTTTAAATTCATAATAAATCATATGTTTCTGCAAGAAATTCTTCTGCTGCTGATGCTGTAGCTGTTGTTGTTGAAAAATGAAAACAAAATGTATGCATCATTAACTTTATGCGCTTAAATACTTTGACAGACATCCGACAAAATTATCCCCTCCACTTCAAAGAGGCGGAGCTACACTGCCGCACTTTGGGAAACAAAAACATTTCGAATACAAAAACAATGAAATCTGTGCCACTTACTAAAATAGCTGTAGCACACAGGATCGTTGTTTTAGCTGTTGGCGTTTTTTCTCCCTTCATTCAATTTTTTTATTTTTTCTTTAATGAATATTGCCCCAGACTGGAAAGGGAAATGAAGAATAGCAAGAGGATAGTAGGGGAGGGGGAAATGGAAAAGAGAACACCAAACCACAGCCTCTGTCGCCGCCAGAGCATAGCTAAATTAACACAAAAGTATGTTTTGGTGATAATTCTCAACCACAAAAATGGTGCATCATTAAAAAACGACACAAGCCAAACCATGGCAAGGATGAAAATAGGCGAATTATAGCGCCACACCATTTCCCTTTACCTTAAAGCAGCTCTCTATGTAATGTGGGCCGTCTAACGGCAAACGGAAGCTAACACAGCAAACACAAAGTCTAACTCACAATACACAGACATACACATACACACACCTACATATCCAACTCATAGCCACTCAGTCTTGCATAGCTCTACTGTTAAGAATTTGCTATAAACGTATCAAGCATGGAGACAAGCATGGCGAAAACAAAACAAACCTTCCAAACGCAACAACAACAACAATACCCATAAAACCATAACAAAAGTACTCTCTACATACCAAAAACAACTTCAAAGGCATTTTTTGCCTATCATAGAAGAAGCAGAAAATAATAGAATCGGGCTTGCAAAGTTTTTTCCACAACAATGATTCCGTTTTTATACCCTCCACCATAAGATGGGGGGTATACTAATTTCGTCATTCTGTTTGTAACTCTTCGAAATATTCGTCTGAGACCCCATAAAGTATATATATTCTTGATCGTCGTGAAATTTTATGTCGATCTAGCCATGTCCGTCCGTCTGTCCGTCCGTCCGTCCGTCCGTCCGTCCGTACGTCCGTCCGTCCGTCCGTCTGTCTGTCGAAAGCACGCTAACTTCCGAAGGAGTAAAGCTAGCCGCTTGAAATTTTGCACAAATACTTCTTATTAGTGTAGGTCGGTTGGTATTGTAAATGGGCCATATCGGTCCATGTTTTGATATAGCTGCCATATAAACCGATCTTGGGTCTTGACTTCTTGAGCCTCTAGAGTGCGCAATTCTTATCCGATTGGGATGAAATTATGCACGACGTGTTTTGTTATAACATCCAACAACTGTGATAAGTATGGTTCAAATCGGTCCATAACCTGATATAGCTGCCATATAAACCGATCTTGGGTCTTGAATTCTTGATCCTCTAGAGTGCGCAATTCTCATCCGATTGGAATGAAATTTTGCACGACGTGTTTTGTTATGATATCCAACAACTGTGCCAAGTATGGTTGAAATCGGTCCATAACCTGATATAGCTGCCATATAAACCGATCTTGGGTCTTGACTTCTTGAGCCTCTAGAGTGCGCAATTCTTATCCGATTGGGATGAAATTTTGCACGACGTGTTTTGTTATAACATCCAACAACTGTGATAAGTATGGTTCAAATCGGTCCATAACCTGATATAGCTGCCATATAAACCGATCTTGGGTCTTGACTTCTTGAGCCTCTAGAGGGCGCAATTCTTATCCGATCAGAATGAATTTTTGCACGACGTGTTTTGTTACGATATCCAACAACTGTGCCAAGTATGGTTCAAATCGGTTCATAACCTGATATAGCTGTCATATAAACCGATCTTGGGTCTTGACTTCTTGAGCCTCTAGAGGGCACAATTCTTATCCGATTTGAATGAATTTTTGCACGAAGTATTTCGTTATTATATCCAACAACTGTGCCAAGTATGGTTGAAATCGGTCCATAACCTGATATAGCTGTCATATAAACCGATCTGGGATCTTGACTTCTTGACCCCTAGAGGTCGCAATTATTATCCGATTTGCCTGAAATTTTGTACGACGGATTCTCTCATGACCATTAACATACGTGTTTATTATGGTCTGAATCGGTTTATAGCCTGATATAGCTCCCATATAAATCGATCTCTCTATTTTACTTCTTGAGCCCACAAAGGGCGCAATTCTTATTCGAATTGGCTGACATTTTACACAGGTCTCCAACATATAATTTAATTGTGGTCCAAACCGGACCATATCTTGATATCGCTCTAATAGCAGAGCAAATCTTTTCTTATATCCTTTTTTTGCCTAAGAAGAGATGCCGGGAAAAGAACTCGACATATGCGATCCATGGTGGAGGGTATATAAGATTCGGCCCGGCCGAACTTAGCACGCTTTTACTTGTTTCTTTTTTGTTCGAACATAATGGCCTGATGATGGTGGTATAAGGAAAGTGTTTAGGGGGGAGGTCAATACAAGGAACACTAAGGAATTTGATGCATTTCTCTATCCACCACCATAGGATGGTGGTAGATCTGCGACTCTAAAAAGTATATGTATTTTTCATCATTAGGACATTTCAAGTCCATATAGTCATGTCTATCCGTCCGTACCTCTGTCCGTGCGTATGTCCGTCTGTGAAAATCATGTAACTTCTAAACGAATAAAGAAATTCTATTGAAATTTTGCAAAAATTTACTTTTTGTCGATGTATTTCGCTGGAGATTGAAATCTGAAATCCAGATTTAACTTCTTAAGCCTCTATATATCCGATGGTCCGCATACGACCACATCTTATGTATAACAAGTAAGAGCGTGAAAAGTTCGGCCGGTCCGAATCTTATAAACCCTTCACCATGGATCGCATTTGTCGAGTTCTTTGCGCGGTATATCTTTTAAGGCAAACAAAGAATAATGAATAAGAAATGTTATGTAAATGGGGCTATATCAAGTTATAGTCAGATTCGGACCATAAATGAATTGAATGCTGAACTTTGCAGAAGTCATTGTGTAATATTTCAGTCCATTCGGATAAGAAGTGAGCCTTGTAGGGGCTCAAGAAGGAAAATCGGGAGATGGGTTTATATGGGAGATGTATCAGGCTATAGATCGATTTCGACCATTATAAACACGTATGTTGAAGGTCATGAGGGAAACCGATGTACAAAATTTGTGCCAAATCGGATGAGAATTGCGCCCTCTAGAGGCCCAAGAAGTCAAGACCCAAGATCGGTTTATATGGCAGCTATATCAGGTTATGAACCGATAAAGACCATGCATTGCACAGTTGTTGGATATCATAACAAAACACGTCGTGCAAAATTTCATTCAAATCGGATTAGAATTGCGCCCTCTAGAGGCTCAAGAAGTCAAGGCCCCAGATCGGTTTATATGACAGCTTTATCAGGTTATGAACCGATTTGAACCATATGAGGCACAGTTGTTGGAAATGATACCAAAACACCTCATGCAAAAATTATAGCCAAATCGGATAAGAATTGCGCCCTCTAAAAGCTGAAGAAGTCAAGACCCCAGATCGGTTTATATGACAGCTTTATCAGGTTATAAACCGATTTGAACCATATCAGGCACAGTTGTTGAAAATGATACCAAAACACCGCTTGCAAAATTTCAGTCAAATCGGATTAGAATTGCGCCCTCTAGAGGCTCAAGAAGTCAAGACCCAAGATCGGTTTATATGGCAGCTATATCAAAACATCGACCGATTTAGCCCATATACAATCCCAACCGACCTACACTAACAGGAAGTATTTCTGCAAAATTTCAAGCGCCTAGCTTTACTCCTTCGGAAGTAAGCGCGCTTCCGACAGACAGACGGACGGACATGGCTAGATCGACTTTTCGATCTTTTCCCGTGGTGAAAATAGAGTACTACCAGATTTCGGAGATGGGTGGTGCAATTTGAGCGAAAATTCGAGTGCTCTCTTAAAATAGCCTAAAAACAAAAATTTGGTATCCAAATTTCGAATGGGATACCTAAGGGGGCCGCCCCACCCCCAAAACCTATCAAATATATTTAGAGACCAATCACGACAATATGGGACTCAAATGAATGGTATTTGCAAGTAGATTACGAATTTGATATCCAAATGTGGGACCAAGTTTCTGGGGGTCCACCCCTTCCCCAAAACATGAAGCTGAAACGAAAAGTTTTTTTGGAATAAAGCACGAATTTGATATCAATATTCAGGAAAAAGAATCTTAGGGGGCCACCCCTCACCCATAAAACCAACCAAATAGGAGGTATTTGCTGACCATTATAATATGGGACTCAAATAAGAGGTATTTTAGAGTAGAACAAGAATTTGACATATATTTTCAGGGCCAAGTCACTAAGTGACCGCCCCAAAACGGTCATGTTAGTCGACTATGGAAATATGGGGCTCAAACGACAAGTAATTGGGAGTAGAATACGCATGTGATATCAATATTCGACACCAACTGTCTAACCGACATCCCACCCACAAATAGGACCTATTTGCCCTCCATGACAATTTGGGTCTTAAAGAGATTGGTGCTCGTTATTGATATTTTTAGGGCCAAAACCGGACATATATGCTGACCTTTGCAATAAGGGTTTTAAATAAAAGGTATTTGAGATTTGATATTCAATTTTGAAGCCAATGGCAATATGAGGTTCAAATAAATGATATTTGAGAGTAGAGCAAGATGCTGATATATTTTCAGGGCTAAGTATTTAGGTGACCACCTCACTTCCCAAAACACCCATAAATCGGGCATATTTACCGACCATGTCAATGTGGGGCACAAACGAAAGATATTGGGTAGTAGGGCACGAAATTGATACCGACTGATACTCGGAACCAATTTTCTGGTTTGCAACCCTTTCCCCAAAAACACCCTACAAACAGCTATTGTTTACTGCCCATTGCAATATGGGGCTCAAATAAAGGTATTTGGAGTATAATACGAATCTGATATCCAAAAATGGGACTATGTATTTGGGGCACCGCCCCTTCTCCCAAAACACCCCCCAAAAAGGAAAAATTTACCGACCATGGTAATATGTGCCTCAAATGAAAGGTATTTGAGATTTGAAAACTAATTTGATAAACAATTTTAGAGCCAAGATTTTGGGGACGCCTCATCCCATAAACTCCCCTTAGACCAATGGCAATATGGGGTTTAAAAAATGGTTTTTTAGGGGAGAGCACGATGCTAATATTTTTGCAGGGCTAAGTGTCTGGGGGACCACCTCACCCCAGAAAACATCCCTAAATTGGACATACATATTTACCGATCTTGGCAATGTGGGGCTCAAATGAAAGGTATTTGGGAGTAGGACACGAAGTTTATACCCACTTTCGGCACCACATTTCTGGGGGTCCACACCACCCCTTTAACCCACCTACTAGCACTTTGGGCCACTTCTCACTACCAAAATCCATATGAGACTTTCGACCTCCAATAAAGTCTTTTTAACTAAAATAAGTCTTTAACATCCAAACTTAAATGACCATAAACTCTCCGAGCGAATTCATAGACGAATCCCAGTCACATTTCCTTCGACTGATATTCTCTGATACAAGGGTATTATCTAGTAGACCCCTGTATCAGAGAATATCAGCTGAAGGCTATGTGGCTGGGAAGTGTTAGATGACCACAGATTCTCTGCTCATCGTTTAGGTAGTTTCAGCATTGGAGAAAATATTGCAAAAGTGGTCACTCAGCTAAACAAAAAAGCAGATTGGGATAAATTTCGACACATATTCTGCAGTACTATCCTGAAAAGAAATTGGAAACTGAGGAGGAAACAAAAGCCCTAAATGACTCTTTTGTTTCAGCATGTGCTAGAGCCAAACCAAGGGGCAAGCAGCGACCGCCATGGTGGACCCCTGAGCTGACTGCTTCAACAGGATAAAATCCACAAGGGCACAACTCAAGTGGTACGACTATAAGTCCAAGCTACTAAAATACAAAGGCGAGCTGAAAATGCTTTGAACAAATCCCGGGTGGAATACTGCAGCTCCCTGAGGCATCTTCCTTCTCCTGCTCCTGTGGTATCATTATGGACGAAAACGTCAAAGTGAGTTTGATGGCAGACTGAAACTTAAATCTTGCCTGAACTAACCTAAATGGAGGCCACCGCAGCGCAAGGGCTAGCATGTACGCCTATGACGCTGAACGTCGGCGTTCAAATCGCTCTGCAGTGGTTTTTCCTTCCTAAAGCTGACAACATTTGTGAGGTGAAAAAACTTCTCTCCAAAAAGCTGTCGCACTGCGACACGCTATTCAGACTCGGCTATAAAAAGCAGCCCTCTCATCATTGAGCTTAAAACTTGAATCGGACAGCACTCATTGATATGTGAAAAATTTGCCCCTGTTCCTTAGTGAAATGTTCATGATAATCTTTTTGAATTCCTTGAGCCGTGTGTAATACACATCCCAATAAGCTTTCGCTTTTTTGAAGCGCGCTTTGTTATAAAGTCTGAGGACCTATTTCTCAATATTGCGAATCTCCCCGGTCATTCAGGGGTTTCAGATGATAATAAACTAATCAATGGTGGTGGGTGTCTAAAGTTCGGCACAACCGAACTTAATACATTTTTACTTGATATTAATTTGTTTGTATACATCCCACTGTGCAAAACGTTAGGAATGGGAAGGCAAATGGGTGTCATAACAAAACACCCCTGCACAAAGTGTGGCAAGTGGAATTTTTGCATACAAATGACTTCACGTTCTATTTGGCCTAAAATTCTACACCCATTGCAAAGCGTTGCAGAGCAGACAGTCTAAAGAAAACTCTATTTGCACACCACTGTTATTTGCAAAAAAAACATCCTCCCCTTCCACCCTTCGCTCCCTGTTTTCCCTTGCCATTTAAAACACTTGGAGAAAAAAACCCAAACAAATGGTCTTTAAAAAGCGAAAAACTTGTCTTTTGTCCATTTGGCTTGTCTCCCTCGTTATTTGCTTGTTACTATCGTGCTTTTATATTTCCAAAAAAAAAATGAAAAAAATCCTAGCTTGTCTAAGTTGTTAAAAAAGGAAACCCCAGAGTAGTAATAGCAGCAAGAAAAAATTAGTTACTTATGCACCCTTAACCTAACCCAAATATAAAGCCATAAACATTGGCTGGAAGGCTGACTGGTGGGTCTGCCTGTGCAACATTGTTAACACAACTGGTCTTTATTGTTCTGTTCTGGTGGGAGTGGGTAAGGGGGAAACTATGACTAGCAATGGCATAGAAAAACAGAGTTTCTCGGGCCCTGAATGGCCAACAACTTAATTTCACTTTGTTGCCAAAGATGCTGCTCGAACAACAACAACAAAAACGAAAAATATTGCCCCAGTGTATACCTATTATATGGTTGTCCTCAAAACCGGTATAGTTGTTTTGTTTTGCTTTCTTCCGCTTCCGCTTCCTCTCTCCACCATATCGAATGAGGTTGAAGACAAACATCTTAAATAACTAAAATTTTTGACGCAAAATTAGTGTTTAGCTAGCTTTGGGTTTTACTTGAAATTAAGTTCTTATTTCCCCGAAGACGAAAAAAGAAACTGAAATTGAGAATTAAAACAAGTAAAAGCGTGCTAAGTTCGGCCGGTACCCTCCACCATGAATCGCATTTGTCGAGTTCTTATCCCGGCATCTCTTCTTAGGAAAAAAGGATAAAAGAAAAGATTTGCTCTGCTATTAGAGCGATATCAAGATATGGTCCGGTTTAGACCACAATTAAATTATATGTTGGGAGGCTGTGTAAAATGTCAGCCAATTCGAATAAGAATTGCGCCCTTTGTGGGCTCAAGAAGTAAAATAGAGAGATCGATTTATATGGAAGCTGTATCAGGCTATAGACCAATTCAGCCATAATAAACACGTATGTTGATGGTCACGAGAGGATCCGTCGTACAAAACTTCAGGCAAATCGAAAAGTAACTGCGACCTCTAGAGGCTATAGAAGTCAAGATCCCAGATCGGCTTATATGGCAGCTATATCAGGTTATTGTCCGATTTGAACCTAATTTAGAACAGCTGTTGGAAGTCATAGGAAAACACGTCTTGCAACATTTCGTTCCAATCGGATAAGAATTGCGCCCTCTAGAGGCTCAAGAAGTCAAGACCCAAGATCGGTTTATATGGCCGCCATATCAGGTTATGAACCGATTTGAACCATACTTGGCACAATTGTTGGATATTATAACAAAACACGTCGTGCAAAATTTCATTCCAATCGAATAAGTATTGCGCCCTCTAGAGGCTCAAGAAGTCAAGACCCAAGATCGGTTTAAATGGCAGCTATATCAAAAAATGGACCGATTTAAACCATACTTAGCGTAGTTGTTAGAAGTGCTACCAAAACACTACGTGCAAAATTTCAGTTAAATCGGACGAGAATTGCGCCCTCTAAAGGCTCAAGAAGTCAAGACCCAAGATCGGTTTATATGGCAGCTATATCAGGTTATGAACCGATTTGAACCATACTTCGCACAGTTGTTGAAAGTCATAGCAACACGTCGTGCAAAATTTCAATAAAATCGGAAAAGAATTACGTCCTCTAGAGGCTCAAGAAGTCAAGACCCATGATCGGTTTATACGGCAGCTATATCAAAACATGGGCCGATTTCGCCCATTTGCAATACCAACCGATCTACTCTAATGAAAAGTATTTGTGCACAATTTCAAGCGGCTGGCTTAACTCCTTCGAAAGTTAGCGTGCTTTCAACAGACAGACAGACGGACGGACAGACAGACGGACGGACGAAGAGACGGACGGACATGGCTAGATCGACTTAAAATGACGATCAAGAATATATATACTTTATGGGGTCTTAGGCACATATTTCGCGGTTTTACAAACAGAATGACGAAATTAGTATACCCCCATCCTATGGTGGAGGGTATGAAAAAAAGGCAAAAATATACACCAATGTTAGTTTTGGCTCTGAGAAAATTATTTAAGTTTACAAGGGGGATGGTTCTCAACGCTTTTGGTTTGCAGAATATGCCAAGAAGCATGTTGAAAGAAAGAAAATTTATTGGTCACAAAGTTACCACCAGTTAATGCATTGAAAAAGAAGGTAAAGTCCAATATATTTGACCGACGTAAATCTTGGTTAGCTACCATCATGGATTCTGTTAAAAAATAAAACATTATAACTATGTGGGAGGCCACCGTAGCGCAGAGGTAAGCATGTCCGCCTATGACGCTGAGAGCCTGGGTTCGCGTCCTGGCGAGACCATCAGAAAAAAATTTTCAGTGGTGGTTTGCCCCTCCTAATGCTGACAACATTTGTGAGGTACTATGCCATGTAAAACTTCTCTCCAAAGAGGTGTCGCACTGCGGTACGCCGTTCGGACTCGGCTATAAAAAGGAGGCCCCTTATCATTGAGCTTAAAACTTGAATCAGACTGCACTCATTGCATATGTGAGAAGTTTGCCCCTGTTCCTTAGTGGAATGTTCATGGCTAAAATTTGCGTATTTATTTATAACTAAGTGTGATGTTGGACATAAAACTGAATTGGAAGTGTCACAATCATGAGCGTACTGAGAAAACTCGCAGATGTTGGGCACTATGTAGACGGGCCGTAGGCTCGTCTAGGGCCTGAATCATAGGACCGTCCACTGGCTCTACAGGAGCGTGTTTAGACAAATACTTACTTACGCCTCAGTAGTTGGGTGGACTGCTATGGAGAAAAAGTGAAACATAAGGATCATAAAACAGGTTCAGAGAACATATTGTCTTGGCATAGGAGGAGCGAGCCTACTAGGGCACTGGAGACTATTATAGATATCCGACCCATTGACATACAGATTAAGTGTGAGGCAGCCACTGCGGCTATGAGACTTAAGGCGATGGTAGCATGGATTGAGGATGGGAGCAGCTCATACCATCGCGGTATAATCGAGGCGACGATAGGAAACCTGGAAGGAAGGGAAGAGGTTTCCGATAGGATACCTGAGATGATCCTTGAAGTCGAGTGCGAGGCACTGTTGCCATCGACACAGTCTTGGATTGACGGAACCCTAGTATTGCCATCTGGAAGATCGTGTTACACGTATAGATCAAAGCTAGAGGACAGAGTGGGCCTGGGGGTATACATTGAGTACCTAGGGACTGAGATCTGTTTTAGACTGCCTGACCATAATACGGTCCTGCAGGCGGAGATCCGGGCGATCACGGAATGCTTGAAGTGGTGTGGTGCTAACGCGAGGACTTCGAGTGTGAACATCTTTACCGACAGTAAAATTGCCATAAGGGCAATAACAACCAGGACGATAAGGTCACGCACAGTCTTGCAGTGTAAGAAGGAGATTAACGCCTTCTCTGAGGATCCGCATCGTTTGGGTGCCGGGCCATAACGGAGTAAGGGAAAATGAAGGCCAGAGGACTGCCGTCAATAAACTTGGTTAACCCGAAGCGTTTCGGGTCGACGCAGTCCGAGTTAAGGGAGTGGGCGACGAATGCGCATGCAACATTGTGGAACAGCTAAACGATCGGTTGGACGGCGAAAATCCTATGGGGGATTCAGATCGTGAGAAGACGAGGCTGTTACTGAAAGGACGCAAGAAGGAAGTAAGTATAGCTATTGGTATCATAACGGGACACATAGGACTACGAGCTCACTTGTGGAAAATCGGTGCGGCAAGTGATAGCATGTGTAGGGCAAGCGGGGAAGATGATGAGACGTTGGAGCATTTCCTTTGTCATTGCCTGGCTTTCGCGTTTAACAGATACCGGCACTTAGGTGGAGACACAATACCAGACATAAATCAACTTAGGGGAGTGGTATTGAAAACAATTAACGATTTTGTAAGTAGCACGGAATTCCTAACTTAAAATTTTCTTTTTTGAGGTTACTTTATAGTTTTTCGAGCCCACAACAAGCTGATTACTGGCTTAGGTGTATGCCCACAGTACCATGGGGTGGATTAAAATTTGCACCCTCTTTTCAATCTATCCTAACCCCAATTATTAATAAACTTTCTTACGGTAGACTTGATGCCTAGAAACTCCAAGTCCTTGATGATTGACGTCGGTTTTGCATTATTGAAAGCACCTTCAATGTCAAGAAATGCTACCATTGCATATTCCTTTAAAGCGAGAGAGACCCTCTATGCAGCCGACTAGGTCGTGAAGGGCTGTTTCAGTGGATTTGCCTTTACTATATGCATGCTGCAGTCGCTACAGGCGATCTCCAGGGATCTTTGCCCTAAGATATGTTTGTATCAACCTCTCAAGAGTCTTCAGCATAAAGGATGACAGACTAATAAGACGAAAATCTTTAGCCTTCGTGTGGTAGGTAGATGACCTTCGTGTCCCTTCATTCACAGGTATGTATGTCATTCTGATACAAGCAGAATATATCTCCCTAAGCCAGGGAACCAATCTATCAGACACAGCTTGTAATTCAACCGGTGATACATCATCAGTGCCTGGCGACTTAATAAAGTCGAAACGACTTATGGCCCAAAGGGTTTTTGGCTCATACACAATTTCCCTAATGGCCTCCAACGAATACGTTGTCCGTTAGAGAATTTCCCGGGAAATGTGTATCAGCGAGTGGCTCTAGGGTTTCTTCACTAGAAATTGTCCATACATTCTCTGACTTCTGAATATACCCCAATGTAATAGGTCTCGAGTACAGAATCTTCCTTAGCCTAGAGGCCTCAGATGTATCCTTCACGGAGCTGCAAAATACTACCCAGGATTTTTTCTGAGCCTTTCTAAGCTCGCCCTTATATTTTCTTACCTCAGCCTTAAATATCTCCAATTCTTGTGGTGCTCTTGTGGCTTTTGCTCTGTTGAAGAGTTTTCTGCAGTCCTTCCTTAGACCATCCAGCTCTGGGGTCTACCATAGCGGTCGCTGTTTGCCCCTTGGCTTGGCACTAGGGCATGCTGACACTAGCGAGTCATTCAGCGCCTTCGTGATTTGCTTCACCACTATGTCTATATCCTCCGTAGTTTCCACTTCCTTTTCTAGTCTAGAAGGGATAGTGGTGCGGAATTTGTGCCCAAATTTATCCCAATTCGCCTCTCTTCTGATTAGCCGAGAGACCACTACTTCAGTATTTTCTCCAAGGCCGTAGATAATAAAACGATGATCAAAGAAGCTGTGGCCATTCAACATTTCCATTTCCAGTCGCATATTCTTCCACTTATATCTTCCGATACAAAGGTAATATCTAGTACCTCCTGCCTGTTCCTAGTAATAAAGATAGGTTTATCCCCTTTATTACAAATCGCCAGATTGCAACTTGTAGTGTATTCAATAAGCAGCTCACGCCTTCTCTACCAAACAATGTCATTGAATTTTAATAAAGTACTCAATTTTACTTACAGTGTATCAACAATCTAATCTATTTTGCTTTCAAGAAAGTTGTTTTCACTTACCTGGAATTAAAGAAAAAAATATGGTATTATAAGCATGATGCAAACAAGTAAGGACGGATTGAAATCCGTCAAAGCCAAACTTTTGATACTCCACAGAAAATTTGGTTTGCAGGCTAATTTTTCGAAATTAAAATTTGTTTAAATTTAAAATGAATCATTTAAGACGGAACAAGTCAAAGCGTGATAAGTTTGACCGGGCTGAATATTATATACCCTCCACCATGGATTGCATTTGTTGAGTTGTTTGCCCGGTATCTTTTTTTTTTTGCAAACAAGGGATATTAGATAAGAAATGCTAAGCTATTAGAGCTGTTTCAAGTTATGAACCGATTCGGACCATAAATGGACTGAATGTTGAAGACCTTTGTAGGAGTCACTCTGTAAGCCAATTCCGATAAGAATTGCGCCCTTAGGGGCTCACGAAGTAAAATCGGGAGATCGGTTTATATGAGAGCTGTATCATGCTATGGACCGATTCAGATCATATTTGTCACCCATGTTGAAGGTCATGGGAGAAGCCTTCGTACAAAGTCGGTTAAAAGTTCACCCTCTAGAGGCTTAAGAAGTATAATCGGGATATCGGTTTATATGGGAGTTATATCAGGTTATGAACCGATTTATAACAAAATTGGCACAGCCGTTTCGATCCAAAACAGAACACTTTCTGCAAAATTTCAGCCAAATCAGGTAATAATAGCTCCCCTATAGGCTCAAGAAATCAAGATCCAAGATCGGTTAATATGGCAGCTATATCAGGTTATGGACTGTTCTGAGCCATACTTGACGCAGTTGTTGGATATCATAGCAAAATACGTCGTGCAATATTTTATTTCAATCGGATAAGAATTGAGTCCTCTAGAGGCTCGAGAAGTCAAGACCCAAGATCGGTTTATATGGCGGCTATATCAGGTTATTGACCGATTTGAATCATACTTAGCACAGTTGTTGGAAGTTATAACAAAACACCTCATGCATAGTTTCAGCCAAATCGTATAGGAATTGCGCCCAGAAGAGGCTCAAGAAGTCAAGATCCGGGATCGATTTATATGGCAGCTATATCAAAATAGGGACCGTTATGGCCCATTTACAATCCCAACCAACCTACACTTACAAGAAGTATTTGCGCAAAATTTCAAGCGCTAAGCTTTAGTTTTTCGACAATAAGCGTGTTTTTGATAGAGCGACGGACAGACAGACGGACTAACGGATGTCATGACGATCAAGTATATATATAATTTATGGGGTCTTAGGCAAATATTTCGAGGTGTTACAAACGGAGAATCTTAAGAGAATCCCCCGTGCCAAATTTCGTGAGAATCAGGTTGCAAATGACCATAGTATAGCAATATTAGTCTAAATTGGGCAAGTTTTCCTATAAGGACTTGACAATTTTTTTTGTAGCCACTTAAAGTATGCTATGTGGCTTGTGGCAGCGTCCTGTTGAAACCAAACTTCGTCCAGGTTCATATCTTTCAAATTCATGCCAAAAATAGTCAAAT
This sequence comes from Stomoxys calcitrans, assembly GCF_963082655.1. NCBI lineage: Eukaryota > Metazoa > Arthropoda > Insecta > Diptera > Muscidae > Stomoxys > Stomoxys calcitrans. The sequence goes on along the minus strand of NC_081556.1, from coordinate 46,788,531 downwards.
GGTTTTGGTAGAACTGTCCATTTACGGTATCGTGATGATTGGCATCGTTGACGAGGAATTATGGTCCAATAACGCCGCCGGCATACAAACCGCACCAAACAGTTATTTTTATTACACTCCAGCACAGTATGGGGGTATACTAATTTCGTCATTCTGTATGTAGCACCTTGAAGTAGGCGTTTAAGATCCTATAAAGTATATATTTTTGATCGTTATGTCATTTTAAGTCGATCTAGCCATGTCCGTCCGTCGTCTCGTCCGATTTGACTGAAATTTGCACGTGGTGTTTTTCTATCACTTCCTACAACTGTGCTAAGTATGATTGAAATCGGTTCATAACCTGATATATGGTTGCCAAAAAGTAATTGCGGATTTTTCATATAGTCGGCGTTGACAAATTTTTTCAACGGCTTGTGACTCTTTAATTGCATTCTTTCTTTTGTCAGTTATCAGCTGTTACTTTTAGCTTGCTTTAGAAAAAAAGTGCGCGAAATTTTGTTTACATTTTTAATATGGAGCCCACAAAGGAGCATTTTCGTCATATTTTACTTTATTATTTCCGTAAAGGAAAAAACGCGGAGCAGGTTGCTAAAAAGTTACGAGATGTGTATGGTGATAAATCCTTAAAAGGTAGACAGTGTCAAAATTGGTTTCGCAAATTCCGTTCTGGAGATTTTTCACTTAAAGATGAGCCACGTTCAGGTCGGCCAAATGAAGTTGATGAGCATTAATCGAATTGGATCGTCATATAACTGAGCGTGAGATAGGAGAGAAGTTAAATATACCAAAATCAACCGTTCATTATCACACAAAAAGTCTTGGACTCGTGAAAAAGCTTGATATTTGGGTACCACATGTATTGAAAGAAATTCATTTAACAAACCGAATCAACGCTTGTGATATGCACCTTAAAAGCAATGAATTCGATCCGTTTTTAAAACGAATCATAACTGGAGATGAAAAATGGATTGTTTACAACAACGTTAGTCGAAAACGATCATGGTCCAAGCATGGTGAACCAGCTCAAACCACTTCAAAGGCTGATATCCACCAAAAGAAGGTTATGCTGTCTGTCTGGGATTGAAAGGGTGTGGTATATTTTGAGCTGCTTCCAAGGAACCAAACGATTAATTCGGATGTTTACTGTCAACAATTGGACAAATTGGATACAGCCATCAAGGAGAAGCGACCCGAATTGGTCCATGGTAAAGGTGTCATATTCCACCAGGACAACGCTAGACCGCACACATCTTTGGTCACTCGCCAAAAACTGAGTGAGCTTGGCTGGGAACTTTTGATGCATCCACCGTATAGCCCTGACCTTGCACCATCAGACTACCATTTATTTCGATCTTTGCAGAACTCCTTAAATGGTAAAACTTTCGGCAATGATGAGGCTATAAAATCGCACTTGGTTCAGTTTTTTGCAAATAAAGGCCAGAAGTTCTATGAGCGTGGAATACTAAATTTGCCAGGAAGATGGCAAAAGATTATCGAACAAAATGGCAGTTATATATTTGATTAAAGGTCATTCTAAGTTTTATTAAAAATGCATTTACTTTCTTTTTAAAAATCCGCAATTACTTTTTGGGCAACCTATCTCGGGTCTTGCCTTCTTCAGCTTTTAGAGGGCGAAATTTTTATCCGATTTGGCTGTAATTTTACATGTGGTGTTTTGGTACCACTTCCAATAACTGTGCTAAGTATGGTTCAAATAGGTTCATAACCTGGTGTAGCTGCCATATTAACCGAGTTATAGAAGAAAGCGTAGTATAAAGTTCTGAGAAGATCGGCTCTAGAAGATGAAATCGGACGATATATTTGATGGGAGCTACATTTGTATCTAAACCGATTTCTTTCAAAATTTACCAGTAATGTCGAGATTCCTAAGAGACTACCTTGTGCTAAATTTCGTGAGAATCGGTTCACAAATGACGATACTATTGCCTTTTTTTGTCCAAATCGGACAAGCGATTTGGGAGCCATATCCAAATTTGAACCAATTTTTTTCCCATTTCAATAGGTTTCATCTCTAGGCCAAAAAAGACGCCCGTTACAAATTTGAAGACGATCGGATGAATATTGCGAACTGTACTTTGTACACCAATTAACATGGCAGACAGATAGACCGACGGAAGGACGGACAGACAGACGGGCATAGCTAAATCTAATCAGAAAATGTTTCTGAGTCGATTATTATACTTATCAATGGGTCTAGCTCTCTTCCTTCTGGGTGTTACAAAAAAATTCACTAAGTTATAATACTCTGTACCACAATAGTGGTGTAGGGCATACAAGTTTAGTTGAAGAAGAATTTGCAGCTTCCAGGGGTCGATAGGGAGATCGGCGAATGTCCATTTGTAGGTTAAGTTCAAATATGGACTATACATATCTCGAGTCTTAAAAAACTTTTGTGGTGAGTATCCAATGAGTTTTTATTTGATTGAGTACTAAAATCATTCCACGTGCTTTTATGAGGATGTACGATTTAAGATACCGCTATATTTCGACTTACTCATCATTTAGCCTGCATCTATATTTCATTAGGATTGAGAAAAATATAAATAATATGCTCTTCCAAACGGAACATTCCCTTGTGATTTATCGAAAATGTCTCACAGTTGGCCAAAGCTCATTTCCCACATCTGAGTGTCTGCCAAAGAAGATCCCCCCTAATCTAGGGTGACACCAACAAATGTCGTGTCAAGCATCTCAGCCAGACTCCTACGTTGCTTATATGTCACTTGTCTCTATGAAATAATGATTCGATATATGAAATACAATGAAATGCTTTTAGAATAGATAGTGAAGTTTATTTTTAGGATTAAATTTAAATAGAAAAAAATGGAAGAAAAAAAAATAAGTAAAAGCGTGCTAAGTTCGGCCGGGCCGAATCTTATATACCCTCCACCATGGATCGCATTTGTCGAGTTCTTTTCCCGGCATCTCTTCTTAGGCCAAAAAGGATAAAATAAAAGATTTGCTCTGCTATTAGAGCGATATCAAGATATGGTCCGGTTAGGACCACAATTAAATTATATGTTGGAGGGCTGTGTAAAATGTCAGCCAATTCGACTAAGAATTGCGCCCTTTGGGGGCTCAAAAAGTAAAATAGAGAGAACGATTTATATGGGAGCTTTATCAGGCTATAGACAGATTCAGACCATAATAAACTCGTATGTTGATGGTCATGAGAGGATCTGTCGTACAAAATTTCAGGCAAATTGGATAAGAATTGCGCCCTCTAGAGGCTCAAGAAGTCAAGATCCCAGATCGGTTTATATGGCAGTTATATCAGGTTATTGACCGATTTGAACCATATTTGGCACAGTTGTTGAAAATCATAACAAAACACGTCGTGCAAAATTTCATTCCAATCGGATAAGAATTGCGACCTCTAGAGGCTCAAGAAGTCAAGATCCCAGATCGGTTTATATGGCAGCTCTATCAGGTTATAGACCGATTTGCGCCGTACTCAGCACAGTTGTTGGAAGTGGTATTAAAACACCACGTGCAAAATTTGAGTACAATCGGACCAGAATTGCGCCCTCTAGAGACCCAAAAAATCAAGACCCAAGATCGGTTTATATGGCAGTTATATCAAAACATGGACCGATATGGCCCACTTACAATAACAACCGACCTACACTAATAAGAAGTATATGTGCAAAATTTCAAGCTGCTAGCTTTACTCCTTCGAAAGTTAGCGTGCTTTCGATAGACAGACGGACGGACATGGCTAGATCGACATAAAATGTCACGACGATCAAGAATATATATACTTTATGGGGTCTCAGACGAATATTTCGAGTAGTTACAAACAGAATGACGAAATTAGTATACCCCCATCCTATGGTAGAGGGTATAAAAAAAGAAAAAACGATACAATCCCTTGAAAATTTATCACCGCTAGGCATAAAACCCAAGGAAATATGTGACAGACATTAAATCTTAAATTTATAGGGGTATTCAATTGGCCGAAAACAAAATAATTAGCTGCAAAATCCAGTGAATACTATACGGTGCACTAAAAGTTTTCATTTTAATCCATTGAAACGATTCATGTGCTATGCTAGATGTCTAGAGGGTATTTATATTGTTTGGACACTCATTTTAGTCATTCAGCGGACTTAGTTTTGTGTTGGCACATCATATTAGTATAGTTTATGGGGGGATATATTTTTAAGAACTACACTGAAGCAAGAGGAAATGTTGGATTCGTCAGTTGGCTGCAATATTTTCAATACAACTTTTTATACTCAGCACCAGAAAGTGAGGGGAAACTAATTTAGTCATTCAGCTTGTTACACCACGAAATATTGATCTGCAAACCCATAAGGTATATATATTCCAGATCGTCTTGACATTCTGAGTCGATCTAGCCTTGGCCGTCCGTCCGTATGCTGAAATAATGATAGCGATCGAACGAATAAAGTTATCTGCTGGAAATTTTTTACAAATACTTATAATCGATTGTAGGTCATTTGGGATCGCCATTGGGACACATCGGGTTTGATTTAGATATAGCAAACCGATATCCCTATTTGAGACCGATATCCCGATTTGAGGCCTTGTACCCCTGGATGCCGCAATTGTTATCCAATTGGACTGAAATTGGGCACTTAGTGTTCTGTTCCGACTTTCAAACAAACGTGTTAAATATGGTCTAAATCGGTCTATAAACTGATATAGCTCCCATAAAGCGATCTTTCGAACTGATATAGCTCCCATAAAGCGATCTTCCGATTAGTCTTCTACCGCCCCAGAAGATTAAATTTTTGGCTGAATTGGAAATCACTAAAGAGGTCGAATGCGTAAAGCTAGCTACTTCAAATCTTGCTCAGACAATTCTTATCGATGTAGGTCCATCAAGACTTGGATACAGCTCCCACATAAAGTAGTCCACCGACTTCTAGACTTCCTACAGGCCGCAATTGTTATCTATTTGGACTGAAATTGTCCATGTATTATTTTGCTATATCTTTCAACAATCGTGCTAAGTATGGCACTAAATCGGTATAAAATCTGCTATAGCTTTCATATTAAGTAGTCATATCACTTGACATCCAGAGTTCCTAAGAGTTATCCGATTGGTCAAAAGTTTGCATGTGTCCTTTCGTTATGACTTTTAACACTCGCGCCAAGTTTGGTTTAAATCGGTCTATAACCTGACCGGTCTAGCTCCCCTATAAAGTGGTCCTTCCAATTGACTCCTTAAGCTTCTACAAGTAGCAGTTATTAATCGATGGGACAAATATTTGTCACGCAGCATTTCGTTACGACTTTTAACACTCATGCCAATTATAATTCAAATCGAGCTATAACCAGTTATAGCCCCCAAATACAATCAACGAAATTTGTTATTCAAAATAGCAAAATTGTTTGTTAAAACAACCGTTTGGTAGGGGCATGTTTTTCGGCCTAGAGACAAAGCCTATTGAAATTGGAGAAAATCGGTTCAGATTTCGATATAGCTTGCATATATATATTCGTCCGATTTGCAGTAATAATGCAATAAAATGGTCATTTGTTGACCGATTCTCTTGAAATTTGGCAGGAAGGATTTTCTTATGACTCTCAATATTACTGATAAATTTCATAGAAATCGGTTTAGATTAGGATATAGCTCCCATATAAAGGGTGATTTTTTTGAGGTTAGGATTTTCATGCATTAGTATTTGACAGATCACGTGGGATTTCAGACATGGTGTCAAAGAGAAAGATGCTCAGTATGCTTTGACATTTCATCATGAATAGACTTACTAACGAGCAACGCTTGCAAATCATTGAATTTTATTACCAAAATCAGTGTTCGGTTCGAAATGTGTGTGAAATTTCAGCCAAATCGCAAGAAAATTGAGGCTTCCAGGGGCTCAAGAAGTCAAATCGGGAGATCGGTGTGAATGGGAGCTATATCCAAATCTGAACCGATATGGTCTATTTACAAACCCCAACGACCTACATCAATATAAAGTATATGTGCAAAATTTCAAGCGGCTAGCTCTACGCGTTCGACCGCTATCGTATTTTCGACAGACGGACGGACGCACATGGCTAGTTCAAATCAGAATTTTGAGACGATCAAGAATATATATACTTTATGGGGTCCTAGATCAATATTTCGAGGTGCTACAAACGGAATGACTAGATAAGTATACCCCCATCCTATGGTGGTGGGTATAAAAATTTTGCAATTCTTTGAGGGTGCAAATTTGCATGGAATTACGCATATAGTATTATATGCTCCACCATTGGATAGGGGTATACTAATCTAGTCAATCTGTTTGTAACACCTCGAAATATGCATCAAAGACCCCATAAAGTATATATATTCTTGATTTTCATGACATTTTAAGTCGATGTATCAATATTCGTTCGTCTGTCCTTCCGTCTGTCGAAAGCACACTAACTTTCGAAGCTAGGCCCTTGAAATTTTGCACAAATACTTTTTATTGGTGTAGCTCAGTTGGGATTGTAAATAGGCCAAATTGGTCCATGTTTTGTTATAGCTCAATAGCAGGGCGCAATTCTTATCCGATTTGTCTGTAATTTTGAGAGAGATATTCTGTTATGACTTTCAACAACTTTGCTAAGTATGGTTCAAATGGGTTCATAACCTGGCCTTATACACCGAAGTTGGATTTGGAATTCTTGAGCCGCTAGAGGGCGCAATTATAACCTGATTAAAATTAAATCTTGTACGACTTGTTTCGTTATGATATCCAACAACTGTGCCAAGTATGGTTCAAATCGGTCCGATCTTGGGTCTTGATTTCTTGGGTCTCTAGAGGGCGCAATTCTTATCCGATTGGAATGAAATTTTGCACGACGTGTTTTGTTACGATATCCAACAACTGTGCTAAATTAGGGTCAAATCGGTCCATAACCTGATATAGCTGTCATATAAATCGATCTTGGGTCTTGACTTCTTGAGCCTCTAGAGGGCGCAATTCTTATCCGATTGGAATGAAATTTTGCACGACGTGTTTTGTTACGATATCCAACAACTAGACCGGATTGAACCAAGTATGGTTCAATCCGGTCCGTAACCTGATATAGCTGCCGTATAAACAGATCAGGGAACTTGACTTCTTGAGCATCTAGAGGGCGCAATTTCTATCCGATATGGCTGAAATTTTGCATGACTTATTTTATTCTTACTTTCAACAACTGTGTCAAATAAGGTTCAAATCAGTTCATAACCTGATATAGCTGCCATATAAACCGATCTGGGATCTTGACTTCTTGAGCTTCTAGAGGTCGCAATTATTATCCGATTTTGCTTAAATTTTGTACAAAGGATCCTCTCATGACCATCAACATACGTGTTTATTATGGTCTGAATCGGTCTATAGCCTGATACAGCTCCCATATAAATCGATCTCTCTTTTTATACCCTCCACCATAAGATGGGGGGTATACTAATTTCGTCATTCTGTTTGTAACTACTCGAAATATTCGTCTGAGACCCCATAAAGTATATATATTCTTGATCGTCGTGAAATTTTATGTCGATCTAGCCATGTCCGTCCGTCTGTCCGTCCGTCCGTCCGTCCGTCCGTCCGTCCGTCTGTCTGTCGAAAGCACGCTAACTTCCGAAGGAGTAAAGCTAGCCGCTTGAAATTTTGCACAAATACTTCTTATTAGTGTAGGTCGGTTGGTATTGTAAATGGGCTATATCGGTCCATGTTTTGACATAGCTGCCATATAAACCGATCTTGGGTCTTGACTCCTTGAGCCTCTAGAGTGCGCAATTCTTATCCGATTGGAATGAAATTTTGCACGACGTGTTTTGTTATGATATCCAACAACTGTGCCAAGTATGGTTCAAATCGGTTCATAACCTGATATAGCTGCCATATAAACCGATCTTGGGTCTTGACTTCTTGAGCCTCTAGCGTGCGCAATTCTTATCCAATCAGAATAAAATTTTGCATGACGTGTTTTGTTATGATATCCAATAACTGTGCCAAGTATGGTTCAAATCGGTTCATAACCTGATATAGCTGCCATATAAACCGATCTTGGGTCTTGACTTCTTGAGCCTCTAGAAGGCGCAATTCTTATCCGATTGGAATGAAATTTTGCACGACGTGTTTTGTTATGATATCCAACAACTGTGCCAAGTATGGTTCAAATCGGTCCATAACCTGATATAGCTGCCATATAAACCGATCTTGGGTCTTGACTTCTTGAGCCTCTAGAGGGCATAATTCTTATCCGATTTGAATGAGTTTTAGCACGAAGTATTTCGCCATGATATCCAACAACTGTGCCAAATATGGTTCAATTCGGTCCATAACCTGATATAGCTGCCATATAAACCGATCTTGGGTCTTGACTTCTTGAGCCTCTAGAGGGCATAATTCTTATCCGATTTGAATGAGTTTTAGCACGAAGTATTTCGCCATGATATCCAACAACTGTGCCAAATATGGTTCAAATCGGTTTATAACCTGATATAGCGGTCATATAAACAGATCTGGGGACTTGACTTCTTGAGCTTATAGAGGGCGCAATTCCTATCCGATTTGGGTGAAATTTCGCAAGACGTTTTTTATTGTTACTTTCAACAACTATGTCAAATAAAGTACAAGTCGGTTCATAACCTGATATAGCTGCCATATAAACCGATCTGGGATCTTGACTTCTTGAGCCTCTAGAGGTCGCAATTATCATACGATTTGCCTGAAATTTTGTACGACGGATTCTCTTATGACCATTAACATACGTGTTTGTTATGGTCTGAATCGGTCTATAGCCCGATACAGCTCCCATATAAATCGATCTCTCTATTTTACTTCTTGAGCCCACAAAGGGCGCAATTCTTATTCGAATTCTCCAACATATAATTTAAATGCGGTCCAAACCGGACCATATCTTGATATCGCTCTAATAGCAGAGCAAATCTTTTCTTTTATCCTCTTTTTTACCTAAGAAGAGATGCCGGAAAAAGAACTCGACAAATGCGATCCATGGTGGAGGGTATATAAGATTCGGCCCGGCCGAACTTAGCACGCTTTTACTTGTTTACTTCTTGAGCCCCCAAATGGCGCAATTCTCATTCGAATTGGCCGACATTTTACACAACCCTCCAACATGTAATTTAATTATGGTCCATATCCTTGATATCGCTCTAATAGCGGAGCAAATCTTTTCTTTTATCCTTTCTTTGCCTAAGAAGAGATGCCGGGAAAAGAATTCGACAAATTCCGATCCATGGTGGAGGGTATATAAAATTCGGCCCAGTAGAACTTAACACCCTTTTACCTGTTACTTGTGGGTTTCTTGCTGTCATACCAATATCTTTAATGTGATCACTTAAATTGTTAATCTAAAAAAAAGTTATACATAGTTTTCTTGTTTTCGATTATCTTTCTTTTTCTAAGCCTACAGGACCATTAATCCTTAAAATTAAAAATCAAAATTCGTGCATGTATCTTATGAGAAATGTTTTCCCCATAACATTCGTGCCTTCTTACTTCCTGGATTAGTACAAAAACCAATTTTCAACACTTTATCATCATGCCACTCTATGTGGCATGGCAAGGGAAGTATGGGGTTGGGGGGGAGGAGCGAACACATTTTCAAATAGCCATAGATATTCCTGGGAGCAAGTTAAAGTCATAAACTGTTGGAACAGCAGGTAGTTTATTGTTTGTTGAATGTTGAATGGTTTTTCTACCCGGTTCCTCCTCTCCTCACTACTCATATGCCAGGTGACATACTTTTAAAAACCAAGAACATGAGAGGGGCTTCCAAATTGCCGGCTAACGAGTTTTAAGGGGACCATTCCATTTACATTTGTAGACATAGACTAACACATATGCATATGAATGAGGACAAAAGGAATGTTCCTTAATTTAACAAAAACATTCAAGAACACAGAATCCTTGTTATTCTCTATTTTTATGTGCCACAGACTGGGTTGTACTCACACACACACACACACAATGACAACAAAAGTTCAACAATCCGAGTCTTTTGTATAGAAATGCCATAAATTTCTAAAGGATTTTCAAATTCAAATGCCAGCTAAATGTGTGTGTTTAACAGTGTTCGAGTGCGCTTGTGTGTGTGTGTGTGTGTGTTTGTCAGTAAGCGCAATTTTGTTCCAGCTGATATTGTCGTTTAGTGGTTCCTGCTATAGGCTTTTGTTCAGCTCTTCCTTGGCAACAACTGCCACCACCGCTCCAAAGGACCATTAATTCTAGAGCTCTACAAATATTGGCTAAAACTTTGTTTTCAATGGCAGTCCTGCCAAACGAAAAGGACCAAAAACTGGGTTAGCAGTGGTAATTGACGCTGCTGCGCCAGAGTTATAGCCTTCAATGTTGCTGGTGCAGCGCCTTCTGTTTCCACTCACCCACCGCCAGGCTCCTTTTTGGTTTGGTCTTTATCTGTGTGAGTGCGTGTGTGATGGTATGTTAAATGCAGATTGTAGAATGTCAATTGAGGGCTCTTTTTTCGGGCCAATAAACGTTTTGAATTGGGCAATAAAAACCAAACAAATAAAATAACGCCACCATAACTGAAAACTATGCGCGCCAATGTCATAGCCACAAAATGGAAATTCTTTCGTATGCACAACGAGGTCAACTGGCCAAGTTTGTAGAGGAAATGCTTATAGCATTTATTTTTGCGCAATCATTGTTAGAATCAGCAAAAAAAAAATACAACCACAAAGCATATTTTTGGTCCACAGCACATTTTGGTTTAGGGCAAAAAAAGTGACAAGCAACAAATAAAAATCAAAATTGGTATTGCCTTCCTTCTACTATCGCAGGACAATCAAAGTTAACATAGAATGCGGGCAGTTCACACTTTTCAGCTATGTAGATGGGCCGCATTAAATGGAATCATAGCCGCACTACTTAAGGAATTCCTTGGTATTACCCCAGCCATGATTAGAACGGTCCTACATGCAAAGGGCATAGAGGTAAGTGGGGTTGATCTTTGTCCCCAAGGCTGCAAGAAATAGACCACATCAGAACAGAGGGTTATGTGCCCATCATTGTTTTTGTAGTTTTTTTTTTTCAAAATACTAAAAATGCTCCTTGACTTATAAGTGAGAGAGAGCAACTGGGTAGGGACTTTGTGGGCACAACACATTTATCCTAAGAGTAGGTCGATGAAGACGGCCCTTTGCGCAGTGAAAGGTTTGGTCGAGACATATCTATAACAGAAGGATCATTCCAGGATGTACATTCTGGATATTGAGGGGGCTTTTAAAAATTTGGAGATAGAATCGATAGTCGCCAACCTGTCTCCTCAGCTAGTTAAACCAAAATATCTTCCTAAATTAGGAGGCCACCGAAGCGCAGAGGTTAGCAGGTCTGCCTCTGACGCTGAACGCCTGCATTCGAATCCTGGAGTGGTTATTCCCCTCCTAATGCTGGCGACATTTCGAGGTACTGTACCACTTGGTATGGCAGCCATGTAAAAACTGCTCCACAAAGAGGTGTCGAACTGCGTCACTCCGTTCGGACTCGGCTATAAAAAGGAGGCCCCTTATCATTGAGCCTAATCTTGAATCGGACAGCACTCAATGATATGTGTGAAGTTCATGAACATTCCATTAAGGAACAGGGGCACCTTAATGGAATGTTCATGAACAAATTTGCATTTGCGCCTTTTGGGAGTTTCTGGGGTTGGGGAGGCCCCGTAGACACCTTGGACCAAATTCTTATAACATATCTGTACTCAGCTTCCAAATATCTTTCGTTTGATGCCCATATTGTCCCAATCGGCAAACATGTTCTGTTGAGGGGGTTTGTGGGGTGGGGAGGCGCCTCAGACACCAAGGTATAAATTTTTATATCAGCATTGGATACTACCTTTAAATAGCTTTCATTTGATATCCATAATGTCCCAATCAAAGAAATTATTTCTGCTGGGTGGTTTTGGGGGGGGGGGGGGGGGGGGAAGGTCCCTCAGACACCGAAAAATACATTTTTGTGTCAGATTTATTTATTTTACTTTTAAATATCTTTCATTCGATACGCATATTGCCAAAGCGGTAAAAGTGTCCTGTTGAATGGTGTTTTTGGGGGTGGTGGACTTAATAAATGAAATTCTTTTGATTCTCAGCATATATGGCAAAAATTACTCGGTCTGATCTGTGGCAAGTTTCTGCCGACGATCATTAAAGGTCAATGAGGAAACCCTCGGATCTATGAAAAATGGGTTGAGGTCCAACCCAAAGAAGACAAGTCTGGTACTTTTCAGTCGAAGATATAAAATTAATTAAAACTGCTGTCCCTGGTAGAATGAGTTGTCGAAGGTGGCAAAATACAATTTCTAGGTCTAGTCCTTGATTCGAAACTATACTAAACAAGTAAAAGCGTGCTAAGTTCGGCCGGGTCGAATCTTATATACCCTCCACCATGGATCGCATTTGTCGAGATCTTTTCCCGGTATCTCATTTTAGGCAAACATATGATAAAAGGAAAGAAATGCTATGATATTGGAGCTATAATATCAAGATATTGTCCGATTCAGACCATAATTGAATTGAATGTTGAGGACCGTAGTAGAAGTCGCTGTGTAAAATTTCAGCCAATTCGAATAAAAATTGGGGGCTCAAGAAGTAAAATATGGAGATCGGTTTATATGGGAGCTGTATCAAGCTATAGACCGATTCCATAATTAACTAGTATATCAAAGGTCATTAGAGAAGTCGTTGTACAAAATTTCAGCCAAATCGGATAATAATTGCGACCTCTAGAGTCCCAAGAAGTAAAGATCCAAGATCGGTTCATATGACAGATATATCAGGTTATGAACCGATTTCAACCATACTTAGCATAGTTGTTGAAAATCATAACAAAACACCTCGATTTCAGCCAAATCGGTTAAGAAATGCGCCCGCTGGTGGCTCAAGAAGTCAAGATTCAAGATCGGTTTATATGGCAGCTATATTAGATTATGAACCGATTTGATCCTTATTTAGCACCGTTATTGGAAGACATAAGAAAACACTTTTTGCAAAATTTCAGCCGAATTGGATACAAATTCCCGTCCTCTAGAGTCTCAAGAAGTCAAGATCCCAGATCGGTTCATATGACAGCTATATCATCTTATGAACCGATTCCAACCATATTTAGCATAGTTGTTGAAAACCATAACAAAACACCTCGAGCAAAATTTCAGCCAAATCGGATAAGTATTGCGCTCTCTAGTGACTCAAGAAGTCAAGATCCAAGGTCGGTTTATATGGCAGCTATATCAAAAAATGGACCGATATGGCCCATTTACAATCCCAACCGACCTACACTACCATCAAAAGTTAACGTGCTTTCGTCCGGACGGAAAGACAGACGGGCGGACGGACAGACGGATGGACAGACGGACGGACAGACGGACGGACGGACAGACGGACGGACAGACGGATGGACGGACGGACAGATGGACAGACAGACGGACGGACAGACGGACGGACGGACAGATGGACAGACGGACGGACAGATGGACAGACAGACGGACGGACAGACGGACGGACAGATGGACAGACGGACGGACAGATGGACAGACGGACGGACGGACGGAGAGACGGATGGACGGAGAGACGGACGGACGGAGAGACGGACGGACGGAGAGACGGACGGACGGACGGAGAGGCGGACGGACGGACGGAGAGACGGACGGACGGACGGACGGAGAGACGGACGGACGGACGGAGAGACGGACGGAGAGACGGACTGAGAGACAGACGGACGGACGGACGGACGGACGGAGAGACGGACGGACGGACGGAGAGACGGACGGACGGACATGGCTAGATCTATTTAAAATGACATGACGGACAAGAATATATGTGCTTTATGGGGTCTCTGAGGTATATTTCGAGGAGTTACAAACAGAAAGACGAAATTAGTATACCCCCATCCTATGGTGGAGGGTATAAAATGGAACAGAGGAAGGAAGCCAAGAGCCATTTTTCATCTCCTACTCCAGCAAGAGGATGTTCGGTAGGAAGTTAACCCACATAGGGTTTACTTAATGTATAAAGCTGTTGTTCGATCAGTATTGACATATGAGCACAGGTACGGTGGAAAGCTGTGTATAGGAGGAGCCGAACTAGGGAGTTCGAGAAGGTTCAAAGACCAGCCTGTATTGGACGGGTACGGCTACATTTCCATTCTAAATACTAAAGAAGTGGAAAGTCGGCTAACCAAGACCATATATGACCTGTCACCGAGACCGATTGGAGATAAGATCTTCGGGACTCGCTAGGAGACCACCGTAGCGCAGAGGTTAGCATGTCCGCCTATGACGCTGAACACGTGGGTTCGAGACCATCAGAAAAAATTTTCAGCTCTGGTTTCCCCTCCTAATGCTGGACACATTTGTGAGGCACAATGCCAAATAAAACTTCTTTACAAACAGGTGTCGCACTGCGGCTCGCCGTTCGGACTCGGCTATAAAAAGGAGGTCCATTATCATTGAGCTTAAACTTGAATAGGACTGCACTCATTGATATGTGAGAATTTTGCCCCTGTTCCTTAGTGGAATGTTCATGGGCATAATTTGCAATTTTTCCTCCTTATTACTGGATATTGGGCCCAAACCGAAGTCAGGGTTAACCAGTAATGACAAATGAGGCATAGTTACTATGAAGCCTGTCAATGGGAGGATTCGTTATAGGAAGTTCGTGAAGTTTCACAGACTAGCCTGTAACAGAATCATGTCGAAATGCATTGAGCGCCTTCTACTTCTGCCAGAAAAAGTTTTACGAAAATTGATAATTATTTAAAAACCTGTAAGGAATAGCAAAAGTCTGGCAGTGCCGACTGTAGATACCCTTTAAGTACAAATACGATCTCCATCTTAGTTATAGAAAGGATGAGCGGACAGACGGACATGGCTAAGCCGATTCAGCAGGAATTTTTGAGTTGCTTATAGGGATCAAAGTGAAAAAAAAAACAAGTAAAAGCGTGCAAAGTTCGGCCGGGCCGAATCTTATATACCCTCCACATTGATCGCATTTGTCGAGTTCTTTTCCCGGCATCTCTTCTTAGGCAAAAAAGGATATAAGAAAAGAGTTGCTCTGCTATTAAAACGATATCAAGATATGGTCCGGTTCGGACCACAATTAAATTATATGTTGGAGACCTGTGTAAAATTTCAGCCAATTCGTATAAGAATTGCGCCCATTGGGGCTCACGAAGTAAAATAGAGAGATCGATTTATATGGGAGCTGTATCGGGCTATAGACCGACTCAGACCATAATAAACACGTATGTTGATGGTCATGAGAGAATCCGTCGAACAAAATTTCAGGCAAATCGGATAATAATTGCGACCTCTAGAGGCTCAAGAAGTCAAGATCCCAGATCGGTTTATATGGCAGCTATATCAGGTTATGAACCGATTTAAACCTTATTTGACACAGTTATTGAAAGTAAGAATAAAATACGTCATGCAAAATTTCAGCCAAATCGGATAGGAATTGCGCCCTCTAGAGGCTCAAGAAGTCAAGTCCCCAGATCTGTATATATGACAGCTATATCAGGTTATTAACCGATTTGAACCATACTTGTCACAGTTGTTGGAGATCATAACAAAATACTACGTGAAAAAATTCATTCAAATCGGATAAGAATTATGCCCTCTAGTGGCTCATGAAGTCAAGACCCAAGATCGGTTTATATGGCAGCTATATCAGGTTATGGACCGATTTCAACCATACTTGGCACAGTTGTTGGATATCATAACAAAACACGTCGTGCAAAATTTCATTGTGATCGGATAAGAATTGCGCACTCTAGAGGCTCAAGAAGTCAAGACCCAAGATCGGTTTATATGGCAGCTATATCAGGTTATGGACCGATTTGAACTATACTTCGTACAGTTGTTGGATATCATAGAAAAACACGTCGTGCAAAATTTCATTCCAATCGGATAAGAATTGCGCACTCTAGAGGCTCAAGAAGTCAAGACCCAAGATCGGTTTATATGGCAGCTATATCAAAACATGGACCGATATGGCCCATTTACAATACCAACCGACCTACACTAATAAAAAGTATTTGTGCAAAATTTCAAGCGGCTAGCTTTCGATGCTTTCGACAGACAGACGGACGGACGGACGGACGGACGGACGGACGGACGGACGGACGGACGGACGGACAGACGGACGGACATGGCTAGATCGACATAAAATGTCACGACGATCAAGAATATATATACTTTATGGGGTCTCAGACGAATATTTCGAGTAGTTACAAACAGAATGACGAAATTAGTAAACCCCCCATCTTATGGTGGAGGGTATAAAAAACAGTAAGGAAGGGCAAAAGTCGGGCGGGGACGCCTGTATAATATAGGGTAAGTGCAGGGCTACCCTATAAGTACAATGTGGGAGCTATATCCAATTCTGAACCAATTTTGATGGACCTCGGCGAGCAAGTATGTTCAATCTATAACAACTACGGTTGACATATGACAACATTATTGCAAATTACTCAAAATATGACGAACATATATATGTGGTATACCTAATCTGAACAGATTTCGAGCAAACTTCTCAGATACTGTGGCAGTCGTCGAAGAAAGCGTTTTGCAAAATTTTTGGCAAAATTGGTCAAACAATGCGCTTGCAGTGTCTCTTGAGTTGAATATCAGGCGATATATATATATATGACAGCTATATCTAAATCTGGGCCGATTTCTATGAAGTTCACCAGCAAAATCGGGAGTCATAATTAAATCCTTCCTGCAAAATTTCGAGAAAATCGGTTAAAAAATTAACACTTTCTTGCAATATTTCTCAAAATCGGACGAACATATATATGGGAGCTATACCTAAATCTGAATCGATTTCGAGCAAACTTCTCAGATACTGTGGAAGTCGTCGAGGAAAGCGTTTTACAAAATTTTGGCAAGATGGGTTAATAAATGCGCTTGCTGTGACTCCAGAAGTTAAAATCGGGCGATATATATATATATATGAAAGCTTTATATAAATCTGAACCGATTTCCATGAAATTCACCAGTAATGTCGAGAATCAAGAGAAAATCCTTCCTGGTAAATTTTTAAAGAATCGGTTAACAAAAGACCATTTTATTGCAATATTACTGCAAATCGGACGAACATATGTATGGGAGCTATATCTAAATCTGAACCGATTTTGACCAAACTCTGTGTATATTGTGATCATCAGCATCGAGGGAAGCGTTGTGCAATATTTTGGAAAGATTGGTCAATAAATGTGCTTGCAGTGGCTCCGGGAGTGAAAATCAGGCGATATATACATATGAAAGCTATATATAAATCTGAACCGATTTCCATGAAATACAACAGTAATGTCGACAGTCGTAAAAATATCCTTCCTGCCAATTTTCGTGAGAATCGGTTAAAAAATTACCATTTTATTGCATTATTACTGCAAATCGGTCGAACATATATATGGAAGCTATATTCAGATCTTAATCGATTTTTTCCAATTTCAATAGGCTTTGTCTTTAGGCTGAAAAACATGCCTGTACCAAATTTGAAGACGATCGGATGAAAACTGCGATCTGTATTTTGTACACAAATTAACATGGACAGACGGACAGAAAGACGGACATACCTAAATCGAATCAGAAAGTGATTCTGAGTCGATCGGTTTACTTATCAATGGGTCTATCTCTCTTCCTTTTGGGTGTTACAAACTAATGCACTAAGTTACCATACCCTGTACCACAGTAGTTTTGTAGGGTACAAAATCGGATAAACGCTGCAATGCAGGGACCTCACGAAGTGAAACCTGGAAATCCGTGTATATGGGAACTATATCAGATTATACACCGATTTGAAACTTTTACTCTTGTTGGTCTAACAGCCTGGGCTGTTTTTTACGAATGTTGAGAGTTGCAACAGAATACTACTTGCAAAACTTCAGCCCGATCGGATAACAATTGCCATCCTATGATGGTGGGTAAAAAATACAATATTTTTATGAAACTTTTCAGTGAGACCAAGTTTTTATGACTTTTGAATATTTGTCAACATTCTCTTATGATGGTGACAAAATAGCCTAAGACCTGCTGCGGAAGTGTGCCACCAAATTTATTAGGGGGTCATGGCGAAACATTAGATGTTTAATGTTCTCTACATCATAGAACCCCTTAAAAGGAAATTTCTCACACACACACACACACTCTCACCTTCAAGCTACCACTTCCTATGCATCTACCACATCCCATAATTAAACAAAGACTTTACCTTTTGCCACCACATGACTTCCACCATACAGCAAGGGGGAGCAAAACAAAAAAACAACGAACATTTTAATTTATGATCATTCGAGTTTGAGTACACCATGGGAGATAGGCCACTGAAAATTCATTCAAATACTAAAACTAAATTAACCAAAAACTTTCGGTCTATAAACCACAAAACTTTATTCAATTGTCCGCAGTAGTCAACATGAGTTCACAATAGCAGCAAGTGCTACAAATGCGACACATTAAAGACTATTGAGATTTATCCCAAAGCAGGAAAATGGAAAACCACATACCATGGCGGCTGGAAAACCAAAAGAGGGAAAATGTTGTCTATTTTTATTACCCCCGCTAAAGGAAGACAGGGTGACAGTGTTGTATGTAGGGTGGGTGGGGTGTAGTGACTTACATTTTGACTCCCTTTCAAAAAATGTCTTTTCTTTGACAAATTTTTTCTATTTATTCAAGCAGCGAAAGGTGTCTCTGTTAAGAGTGTTCTTGTCTAGGGGGGTTGCTCTCATCACCCTATGTAGCATGGGGAATTAAGAGGAGAAGAGAGATGGGTGCAAACCCCAAGTAACACTGGAAGCATGTGTTTTATGGCGTTTTCTGTAATGTTTTGTCAATGTTTGCCTAAGAAATTGTCTCAAATTGTTGTTTGGGATTATTTTTGGCTACATATTTAATGGGCCTATACTCATAAAAGGGGACAGCTTAAGGCTAGTGAAATATTACGTTAACTTCATTCAGTCTTCTTCATGCAGTCAGAGGGAAAAAGAGCTTTTAGACGGAAGGGTAGACAGATGGACTGATAGACAGACAGAATAGGCAGACAGACAGGTAGATGGACAGAAAAAAAGAAACAAGTAAAAAGGCATTAAGTTCGGCCGTTCCGACATTGGATACCCAGCACCTCCGGTATATATGTAACCACCTTTCGTCATAATCCGATGAAAAATGTACAATTTATTCCTCCATAGCAGGTTTATCGAAATATGGTCCGATTTGGACCATAGTTGACACGGACATTGAGTGGTATAATAAGTACAAGTCATTGTTCAATTTTGTAGATCAAAATATTGGTCTTTTGGTAGCCATAGCGAAATGTAGACCGATCTGAACGATATACGACACGGATGTCGAAAAGCCTAACACAAGTCACTGTCTCAAATTTCAGCTAAAATCGGATTATAAATGTGCCTTTTATGGGGCCAAGGCTTTAAATCGAGAGATCGGTCTATATGGCAGCTATATCCAAACCCAGACCGATCTGAGCCAAATTGACGAAGACTGTCGAATGTCCTAACATAACTCACTGTCCCAAATTTCAACAAAATCGGGTAATAAATGTGGCTTTTATGGGCCTAAAACCCTAAATCGGAGGATCGGTCTATATGGCAGCTATATCCAAATCTGAACCGATCTGGGTCAAATTGATGAATGATGTCTAATAAATGTGGCTTTTATGGGCCTAAGACATTAAATCGGAGGATCGCTCTATATGGCAGCTATACCCAAATCTGAACCGATCTGGGTCAAACTGATGAATGATGTCTAAGGGCCTAACTCACCTCTCTGTCCTAAATTTCAGCAAAATCAGATAATAAATGTGGCTTTTATGGGCCTAAGAACCTAAATCGGAGGAGCGGTGTATATGGCAGCTATATCCAAATCTGGACCGATCTAAGCCAAATTGACGAAGGATATCGAAGGGCCTAAGGCAACTCACTGTCTCAAATTTCAGCAAAATCAGATAATAAATGTGGCTTTTATGGGCCACAGACCTTTAATCGCAGGATCGGTCTATATGGCAGCTATATCCAAATCTGATGCCGCGACAGGTGGTCTCCAGAGATGTTTGACCGAAGCTATGTTTTTATCAACCTCTCAATCTTAAAATCTAACAAATTGAAACATTTAAGGAGGTGCCGCCAAATAAATGACATCGATTTGTTCCCTTTGATATAAAACCACCCTAGTACACATGTGCCCCTTAACTTAGTTCATTTGTGTGAATTTTTAGTAAAATCAGTGGTGGTGAGTATGAGTTCCCAAGATTCGGTCCTATTGTAACAAATTTCACTCTCAATACCATGACCTAAGGCTGTATGAAACATGCCCAACTGCATATTCAGAGACAAGTGCTCACCAAGAAAATCTTTAATGCTGATGTCTATGAGACCAAGTGTATGGGGGGAAGGAAAATGGTAAAAGAAAATCATGAATTGTTGTTGGTAAATATTGCGTGCATGTAGCATAAAACTCACACACACACACATGCTCGCATCAAAAACCAACATCCATATGTGGTTGTATTTGCTTGCACACAGCCCACATTCAGTTTTACGATCCTTACGAAATGTCTTTGGTATATTTCCATTACTGCAAATATTTACTCAATGATGCTTGAAGTTTAATTTTCTTATTCTGCTATTTTCACTTTTAATTCATTCAAATAATTACATAGAATAATGTTTTATGCCTGAGTGTGCATGAACGTGAGTATGATAAACGAAATTGTTTTTTTTGTCTCTTCTCACACCCTACACACACAAATTGATGATGAAACAGAGTTACACATCATCAGCAAATCACGCATCACCCACACACACACATCATTGGAAAATCAAAGCTTGGCATTTGAGGAGAATGTGCCATTTTAGGGGGGGAAGCATATAAAATGTAATTTAAATGATTTGCAAATATTCTTCTAATCAATCAGTCTTTGAAGTAAGGCACCTACGCACACATAAACACACACACACACATAGGCATTCATGTAATCAGAATATTTTGTCAATGTCATTCTAAGACTGATTTCTAAATTCATTTCTTGAGTCAATTAACGTTAACAAAAAAGTTTGCCGAAAGGAAAAAAATGCCAGAAATGATAAATGAATCTTTTACTGACAATCCATGATTAACATCTAAGAAATGTAAGTAAGGAATTTTCGTTGCAAATCGATAGCGGCTATTAGAATAAGTTATAAAAATATTAGCCATCTCCTTAATAGACCCATTTATTAACCAATTTCGCGAAAATTCGAAACACAAAATTGTGTTGGACGCAGCTAAATCCATGCAGAGTATGATAAGGATGGCGGCATATTTGCATATCACTGCCGTATTAACCACTGCGACGAATTAGGGTCCTAAGCCCAAAAAAGTCGGATTTTCATCCGATTGCGACCACATTTACAACAAACAGCCGTTCACGGTCCCTCGACATCGCTGTCCCATACGGTGGTCTAGATTCGACCGTTGTTGTTGTTGTATCAGTTTGTTGTATTTTATCTTTGGTCTGCTTGATTCTGTTGAGTATCAAGATCCAGGAACTCTGCGACTAAAATGGGGTGCGTCCAGAGGGATCTGGGCCTGAGTCGAATGTTCCGGGTTGGGCAGTTAAGCAGGTGACGTGTGTCGTGTGGTCTCTTGAGCCAGAACTACTCTGGTTTGCCGGGGAGGTCAATTTCTTTAGGTGCAATAGGAGGCGGTCGTTCTCCAAGGACTACATTCACCCGGTAGATATTTAACGCATCTGCTAATGTGTCTGCATAAATGTTGTCTAGTCCCGCTTTATATGCCGCTTGATCTAGAGGTTCTCTCTTGTGGCGCTAAACCTCACGTTCTAGATCATGTGGATCTAACTTATTATACCCACCACCGAAGGATGGGGGTATATTCATTTTGTCATTCCGTTTGCAACACATCGAAATATCCATTTCCGACCCTATAAAGTATATATATTCTTGATCAGCGTGAAAATCTAAGACGATCTAGACATGTCCGTCCGTCTGTCCGTCTGTCTGTTGAAATCACGCTACAGCCTTTAAAAATAGAGATATTGAGCTGAAATTTTGCACAGATTCTTTTTTGTCCATAAGCAGGTTAAGTTCGAAGATGGGCTATATCGGACTATATCTTGATATAGCCCCCATATAGACCGATCCTCCGATTTAGGGTCTTAGGCCCATAAAAGCCATAATTAAGAAACTAACCTTCGGCGCATACGGACATACTGTGCGAGTGCTTGTAAACAAACCCTTTTGAAGTCATTAAACTATACGCAGCATATTGATATTGCCTTTATTCGGTGGCGCTGAATTCTCCGCGCTAGTGCAAGTGAAGGTTTCGCAATGTGCGCGTGGATTATTGAACAATTAATTAATAAAAAGATTCATTTTAATTCTTATCAAATCACAAAAATTAATATAAGAGAAACTCTACCGACAGAGACGAAGATACAAATAAAAATTTATATACAAACAACAAACATCTGTTCTGCTTCAGCAAATACTGGCATAGAAGCGACAGTGTTACCATATCAAAAAAAAAAAAGGCGGCATCTGCTAATCAGCTGATTGTCAGTCCAGTCAAAACGGTGTTATCGACTCTGCTACGGTCGTTAATTTCAAGAAATGAGTTTCAACGAGTTTTCTTCTCTCGATTCTCCCCGTAACAGCTTAACCCTATTTAGGGTAAATAAAATGAAAGAATTAGAAAAAATCAATTCGGAGCTCATGCAGCGTATCCAATCTTTGGAACAATACTGTGCCCAGTTAAAAGAAGAAAATAAAATATTAAAACAAATGCCTATGGTTCAATGTACGAGTGCAAGTTCAAGTTATAATTCAAATGGAAGTACAAATTCCAAGCCTTGCGAAGATCAAACCATACACTACCAAACTGACGAGGAAGAACTAGCTCGAGAAACCGAGTGGATTCTACAAAAAAATAAAAAGAAAAGAAAAAAGTTAAATAATGATGTTTCTCCTCACCAAAATCAGCAAAGTGACAACGCACATCAAATTTCGCCAAAAAATAATATAAATAATTAAAATAAAAACGATGAGAAATATCGCCCACCGCCAATAATGGTATCAGGCATTACTGACTACATAAAGTTTCATCATGATTTAAAACAAAATATTACAAGCTCGTTTTTAATTAAAATGCTAAGTAATGAAACATACAAAGTGAACACATTTAATTCTGATGATTATAGAAAGTTGACAAAACATCTCTTTTCAATCGGGGTGTCTTGGCATAGCTATGAAAATAAAAATACGAGACCAATTAAAGTGATGGTAAAAAATCTCCACTATGCAACCGATAAAGAATCAATAATTGATGACCTCAAATCTCAAGGTTTTAATGTTCTTGATGCCCAAAATAAACTTAAATTCAAAACTAAACAACCTCTTAATATGTTCGTTTTATCTTTTGATTCCAAAGAAGACATCCAAAAAATATTCAAAATAAGAAGTATTTGCCACTCCATTGTTCAAATCGAGGAAATAAAACAACAAAGAGTGCTTCCTCAATGTAAACAATGCCAAAGTTTTGGTCACACCAAAAATTACTGTAATAAACCTCCACGGTGTGTCAAATGTGCGGGCAAACATAATTCGTACGAATGCGATAAAGAAATAGACCGTCCAAAATGCTGTAATTGTGGTGAACAACATCCCGCATCATACCGAGGATGTCAAGTCGCCAAAGAGTTGCAGAAGCTAAGAAACAAGAAATTACAATCAACCAGTAAGCGTACTATACCATACACCAATATTCCACGAAATAGCAATGAAAACCCGCAATCATATGCGAGTGTCACCGGAAATATCGCTTCAGAAGCTCCAAACAATATACTGTCACAAATACTCAGTAGGCTTAGTACTCAAGAAAACTTTTTTAAAACTATTGAAATCAGACTAGCTAATCTCGAGAAAACATCAAACGTATCTAAACATGTATAACCCGCTTAAGATTATGTTATGGAACGCCAATGGCCTCCACAAACACCAAAGGGAGCTTGAAGTCGTGCTCAACAACGAGAAAATAGATGTTTGTCTAATATCAGAAACCCATTTCACTACTCAATCATATATAAGATTCAAAAATTACGAGGTGTATCATACCACTCACCCAACGAATACTGCTAGAGGAGGTAGCGCAGTTATAGTTAGGAAGTCGATAAAGCATATAGAAGATGAGGAAATAAAAACGGATGAATTTCAGGCTACCACAATAAAAATATTCACTAAAAATGAAAATTTACTCATAACAGCTCTCTACAGTCCACCGAAACATCAAATTAAATACGAACAATATAAACAGCTGATAGAAAAACACAACGACAGGCACATTATTGGAGGCGACTTTAACGCCAAACATACTCACTGGGGATCCCGATTAACAACTACAAAAGGCAGAGAACTACTCAAAGCGTCGAATGATACTGGTTGCTCAATAATCTCATCAGGTACACCAACCTATTGGCCAACTGATACAAACAAAATTCCCGACTTAATAGACTTTTTTCTGGTCAAAAAAATATCGACGTCCCGAATAAAAATAGAAAATGGTTTTGATCTAAGCTCAGACCACTCTCCAATCTTCCTTACACTTTTTGAAAAAATACTAACAAAAGAGCCTCCACCCTTTTTGATAAATAAATTTACCGACTGGCAATATTTCAATTTAATCTTGTGGAATGCAGATTTGAAAGTCGAAGCACCAATCTCTGTAGACGATTTGGAAAATGAAGTTGAAATACTAACTGCAACTATTCAGAAAGCCGCATGGCAAAGTACTCCTGATTATCGAGGTACTGCTTCTGAACAAACCTACCCGGTATATATTAGAGAAAAAATTCAACTGAAACGCAAAATACGTAAGAAATGGCAGCAAACTAGACATCCGTCATACAAGACACTCTTAAATAAAATCACTAAGGAACTCAGTGCAGAAACCAAACTTTTCAGAGATATGGAACTTAGGCAACATCTGTTGTCGTTAACAAATGATAAAAGTACCGACTATTCACTTTGGAAAGCAACAAAAGGAGTTAAGAGGCCTGTACCAAGAAATTATCCAATAAGAAAAGATGACTCATCATGGGCCAAAACGAATATGGAAAAGGCGCAAATATTTTCAGAACACATGGAGAACGTTTTCTCCAATAACAATGAAGTTCCAACTAATGGTAATGAAGGTATAGGAAATTTCGAACAAAGCATCGAGAATGTTACAGTTGGTGAGGTATATGCAGAAATAGGCCGTATGCAGCTAAAGAAATGTCCAGGTTTCGACTTAATAAATACTGAAATACTAAGAAATCTTACATATAATTGCATCATTAAAATAACCCAATTATTTAATTCCTGCTTCAAGTTAAGAAGAATGCCAACTTTTTGGAAAATTGCAGAAATCCGTATGATACCTAAACCAGGTAAACCTACAACAGAGGTAACCTCATATAGACCAATATCTCTACTACCAATGTTATCCAAACTGCTAGAAAAACTGTTTTTGAGTCGTTTAAACCCCATTATTGCAGAAAAAAAATCTCATACCAGACCATCAATTTGGTTTTAGAAATTCCCATTCAACTATTGACCAGATACACCGCATAACTAATACTATTGAACAAAGCTTTGAGGATAAAAAAATATGTTCTGCTGTATTCTTAGATGTGTCGCAGGCTTTTGACAAAGTATGCCATGTCGGGCTTATAAGGAAATTAAGCAGGATGTTGCCTGAAATATATGTTGAATTTCTAAAATCATTCTTATCGGATAGATTCTTCAGAATTAAACAGGATGACTCCTACTCAGACATGAAGAAAATTGGTACAGGTGTGCCTCAAGGAAGTATCCTAGGTCCCGTCCTATATCTTTTATACACTAGCGATTTGCCAGAACCACCAAACTCAGTCATTGCAACTTTTGCGGATGATACTGCTATACTTGCTGTGGCAGATACAGAGGAGCAAGCAATCACTAAATTGCAACAAGCTCTTAATGAAATAAATCGTTGGGCCTCTGTTTGGCAAATAAAGTTGAACCATTCGAAGTCGGTTCATGTAAACTTTACAAATAAAGCTACCAGGAACATCCCCGTGCATATAAATGGAGTCAGTATCCCTTATTCGGACAATGCGAAATATCTTGGTATGACCCTGGATTCGAAATTACGCTGGAAAGCGCATGTCAAGAAGAAAATCGAAGAACTTAATATTAAATGGTCAAAACTCAAACATCTTATGGGCAGGAAATCTGAACTTTCCATTCAAAACAAATTACTTTTATATAATCAACAATTAAAACCAATATGGCTATATGGCATCCAACTATGGGGTTGCACGCATAAGAAATATATCTACATGATTCAAAATTTTCAAAATAAAGTACTAAGGAGCATAGTTAACGCCCCTTGGTATGTTCGCAACAGTGATCTCCATAGAGACCTCCGCATGAACACAGTGTCAGAGGAAATATCAATTGCAGCAACGAAACATGATGCCAGATTACGCCTTCATGTAAATCCAGAAGCCATTAATCTCAATGATCCAAGTACCAGACGTAGACTGAATAGAACTAAACCCTATGATCTCTTAATATCATGAGCTTTAAACTTATTTATTTTCTTTTTGTTTCCAATGTAAAATAAATTTACAGATAGATTATATAAAATTTACATATTTTCAATGATAATTATGTTAAATTTGAAAAAAATTGCTTGTTAGCTTCTTATTGAAAGCTAGTTGCAATTAAAATAAAAAAAAAAAAAAAAAAAAAAAAAAAAAAAAAAAATAAAAGCCATATTTATTATCCGATTTTGCTGAAATTTAGAACAATGAGTTGTGTTAAGCCCTTCGACGTCTTTCTTCAATTTTATCCAGATCGGTTCAGATTTGGATATAGCTCCCATATAGACCGATCCTCCGATTTATGGTCTAAGGCCCATGAAAGCCACATTTATTATTCGATTTCGCTGAAATTTGGGACAGTGAGTTGTGTTAGGTCTTTCGACTTCCTCTGTTAATTTGGCTCAGATCGGTTCAGATTTGGATATAGCTGCCATATAGACCGATCCTCCGATTTATGGTGTTAGGTCCATAAAAGCCACATTTATTGTCCGATTTTGCTGAAATTAGGGACAGTGAGTTGTGTTAGGCCCTTCGACGTCTTTCTTCAATTTGATCCAGATCGGTTCAGATTTGGATATAGCTGCCATATAGACTGATTTATTGTTTTGGGCCCATAAAATGCTCATTTATTGTCCGATGTCGCCGAAATTTAAGACAGTGAGTTAAGTTAAGCCCCTTGACATACTTCTGCAATATCGCACAGATCGGTCCAGAGTTGGATATAGCTGCCATATAGACCGATATCTAGATTTTAGGATTTGGGGCCATAAAAACGCATTTATTGTCCGATGTCGCTGAAATTTGAGACAGTGAGTTTGGTTAGGCTCTTCGACGTCCTTCTTCAATTTGGCCCAGATCGGTCCATATTTCAATATAGCTGTCATATAGACCGATCTCTCGATCTAAGGTTTTGGGCCCATAAAAGAGTCATTTATTGTCCGAAATTTGGGACAGTGCTTTGTGTTAGGCTCTTCGACACTTTTATGCAACAAGATTTGGATATAGCTGCCATGTAAACCGATATCTCGATTTAAAGTCTTGGCCCCATAAAAGGCGCATTTATAATCCGATTTCACTGAAATTTGACACAGTGACTTATGTTAGGCTTTTCGACATCCGTGTCGTATATGGTTCAGATCGGTTTATTTTTAGATATTGCTAGTGTACTTATTAGTATTTGGTCCAAATCGGAACATAATTTGATATAACTGATATGGGACATAAGGTATGAAATTTTCACCGAATTTTGATGAAAGGATGTTTACATATATACCCAAGATGGTGGGTATCCAAAGTTCGGCCCGGCCGAACTTAACGCCTTTTTATTTGTTTTTAAATATTGTGGCTGCTATAATGACCGGTTTACTGATTTAAGGTTTTGGGCCCATATAGATGCAAATTGTCTCATTTCTCTGAGGTATTGGGGGGAGATACTTCTCTTAAAGGACCATGATTTGCGGATCTGCACCTGGAATGTCCGCACTCTTTATAGAGAAGATGCACTTTACGCGCTGGCGGATGTATGAGTGAAGTACAAGGCGGATATAACCGCCTTGCAGGAAGTGCGATGGACTACAACACCAAACGGTGACGAACTGCTGCCATAACACGAGGCATGAATTTGGCTGCGGATTTGTGGTTAGTCGAAGACTGAAACACCTAGTCTCCAGCTTTACTCCGGTGGATGAGAGGCTAGCCACAATCCGCATAAAAGCCAAATTCTTCAACATCTGCCTTATTTGTGCCCATGCCCCGACGGAAGACAAAGACGAGCAGACCAAGGATATTTTCTACGAGCGCCTAGAGAGAGAATATGACCGCTGCCCCGCCCATGATATTAAAATCGTTCTGGGAGATTTTAATGCGAAAATAGGGTTGGAAGAAATTTTTGGTCCAACAGTCGGAAAGTTTAGACTCCACGAGATAACGTCCAGTAATGGGTTGAGGCTAATAGATTTCGCCGCGGCAGAAAACTTGGTAATTAGTAGCACCAGATTTCAACAAAAAAATGTTCACAAAACCACATGGCTGTCACCCGATCAAAACACGAGGAACCAAATTGATCACGTTGTGATAGATGGAAGGCATTTATCCAGCGTGTTAGATTTCGATCGATCCGTGGAGCGAATATAGATTCGGATCATTACCTTGTTGCAGCAAAGGTTCGCACCCGTTTGAACATGGCGAGGAAAGTACGATCTGCCACTGCACGGAAGGTGGACATTGAAAAGCTGCAAACACAACAAATGCCAGCGGCATACTCCACTCGACTGGCCCAGCTGTTATGCTGAGTGATGAAAGCACTCCTTGTTTCGATGATATAATGGCGCAGTGGCAAACTATTGCCCACTCCATGGAAAATGCAGCGAAATCCGTATTTGGGTACCGGAAGCCTCCTCTAAGAAACCCATGGTACCACCAAGAGTGTCGAGATGCTACTGAAGCCAAGAAAGCGGCATATAGAGCAACCCTGCTATCAGTAGCAACGCGCCAGATGAAGAAGAGGTATCGATAGAAAAGGAGAAACGTCTATTCCGCAGAAAGAAAAGGAAATGGAAAGACGTGAGTGTGAGCGAATTGAGATGTACAGGAGTCAGAATGAAGTTCGGAAATTCTACCAACGAATTAAACATCAAACCGATGGCTTTGGTGCAGGCACATCCTCCTGCAGAGACAAAGAAGGAAATATGGTAACTGACAGATAACATGCTAAGGATATGGATAGATCCTTCTACCCAACTGCAAGTGTCCGATGTTGGCGGTGAAGAGGATACCGCAGGACCAATCCCTGATGATGGTATAGATGATGATGATATATAGAATGTTTACCTACTAGTCAGAATGAGGTCCAAGTAGCAGTAACCCGACTAAAGAACAACAAGGCAGCAGGAGCCGACGGGTTACCCGCTGAACTATTTAAGACCGGAGGAAACACTGGCTAGAAGAACGCATACCCGATGATTGGAGCCTCAGCATTTTATGTCCCGTACACAAGAAAGGAGACAAGACGGAATGTGCCAACTACAGAGGAATAAGTCTCCTCCCCATCGCATACAATTTACTCTCGAGCATACTGTGTGAAAGATTAAAACCTAAAGTCAATGAGATAATTGGGCCCTATACATGCGGATTTAGACCTGGTAAATCCACCCTAGACCAGATATTCACACTGCGCCAAATCCTGGAAAAGACCCGAGAAGGACAAATCAACACCTACCATATCTTTGTTGACTACAAAGCCACCTTCGATACTCCTTTACGTGCAAAGGTATTTCAAGCCATGTCTGAGTTTGGTATCCCTGCAAAATTAATAAAACTCTGCAAGATGACACTTGCTGATACGCGTTCCTCAATAAGAATAGGAAAGAATCTCTCTGAACCATTTAATACTAAACGAGGTTTCAGACAAGGAGACAGCCTATCGTGTGATCTCTTTAATATCCTGCTGGACGAGATGCAGATGTGAATAGATATGGCACACTAATCACAAGAGAGCACCTGCTACTCGCCTATGCCGACGATATCGATATCATAGGTCGGTCACCGGAAGTAGTAACTGCAGCCTTTGAAAGAATCGAAAGAGAGTCAGTGAAAATTGGTCTGGAAGTAAATGCAGATTAGACGAAATGGATGGTTTCAGCTCCCAAAAAGCCTTGTACAACCGAACAGATAAAGAAAATGGGGAAAGTTGGGAACCACATCTTTGAGATATTCAGTAACTTTATCTACCTCGGCACCGCGGTAATAGAAACGAATGACACCAGTCTTAAGATTAAGGGAAGAATAATATTGGCAAATACATGCTACTTTGGATTAAGTAAGGAGTTAAGGAACAAGGCCACCTCTCGACAGACGAAGATTACACTATACAAGAAACTGATACTACCCGTGTTGTTACATGGTTCCGAGGCATGGATACTTGAGAAAACAGAGTACTTGGAGTATTTGAGAGAAAGATTCTTCGTAAAATGTATGGACCAGTTTGCGATAATGCAGAATTTAGGCGACGTATGAACCACAAGCCGTATGAGCTGTTTAACGACGATAGCATAGTTACACGCATCAAAATACGACGGTTGCGTTGGCTAGGTCATGTTGTCAGAATGGATGAAGAAGCTCCAGTAAAGAAGTCTTTTGAAGGCAAACACGGTGGTACACGCAAACCGGGAAGACCAAAAGTATGATGGAAAGATCAAGTGGTGGGAGACACCTCGAAACTTGGTGTCAGAGATTGTAGAATGAGCGCAGAAGATCGAGGCGCTTGGAACGCTATTCTACGTTCGACTAGTGGAAGAATTAAAGTAAGTAAAGTAAAAAGGACGTTTCAGAAGCGTTTCAAGGAATGGAAAAAACTGAAAAAATTGGAAAAAATATTAATTGATAAATAAATGAATAATTTTTGAAAAAAGTTAAGAAACGGTTATTTTGTGATCCGACCACCGAATGAACTTCTTTGTTTTATATAAAGGCTTTTTCAATTTCTTTAAATCTAAGCTGAATAAAACTTGTTTAGTTTAATTTTTTTTTTTTCTTCCACAATTTCCTCAAACCTTATCACATGTAATCAGACAATCTTAAATTGGATTTATATTACTGATGAAAAAATACCAACGCAAATGAATGAAATCTAATAAGGCAACGAGCCAGCCAAACTACAATGAATTTATTCAATGTCAGCAGAAATGTTTCATGGTCCTTTACAGCGAAGTTTTGGCAAAAGGAAATATAAACTTTTCAAAAGAATTTCTAAATAAAATGAGCAACAAACAGTTCTACCCAAAAAAAAGGGGAAATAAAAATAAAGACGGCAAAGGTTTGCCCGGCAAGGATTTGAGAAATAAAATTCTAGAAGCAAAAAGGATAACAGCTATTTATGGCCAAGACAAGGACACACACAAACGATAACAGGGACAGCAACTGAGCCAAAACAATTTTTCTGATGAGACCTGACAGTCAGTAAAAGAAAAATGATATTTTAGTTAAGTAGACAAGAAAGCACAACCACTGGAAGAAGAAGGAAATAAAAAACACAACTTCAGGATCAAGTAGCGCACTAGAGCACAGCAACAGCATAAAGGAATGCAGCAATGCACTATACTTTCTGGTAGTTTTTTTTTGTTTTCTTCTCATTCCTAACAAAGCTTATTTCATTTGAAATTTATGACAAGCAAGGATATAAATCTAAGAAATCCTATTCAGAGTAGCATCAACGAAAAAAGACCAGAGCCACCAAAGCGAAGAAAACAAGAACACTAAACA
The DNA here is from genome assembly GCF_963082655.1 of Stomoxys calcitrans. Taxonomy (NCBI): domain Eukaryota; kingdom Metazoa; phylum Arthropoda; class Insecta; order Diptera; family Muscidae; genus Stomoxys; species Stomoxys calcitrans. The sequence goes on along the minus strand of NC_081556.1, from coordinate 46,756,631 downwards.
CAACAGCTATGAAATCTGTCAAAAACTAGTCGAAAGATTCCAGGATATGCATCAACAAAATTAAGAGAGTTTGCAAAGAAACAACATAGCAAATATAAATGGACAGTCTGGGTAAGCTAAGAGATGGGACAAAAAAAAACAACAACTAAAAATGTGCAAAGTTTGGCCGGGCCGAATCTTGGGAACCCACCACCATTGATTGTACTTGGATTGGTTAGGTTGAATTCACCTAATGCCACTATGGACATACACCTAAGCCGGCCTGTTGTGCATTCTAAAAACTATAAAGTAACCTCTAACCACCGTAGCGCAGAGGTTAGCATGTCCGCCTATGACGCTGAAAGCCTGGGTTCGAATCCTGGCGAGTCCACCAGAAAAAATTTTCAGCGGTGGTTTTCCCCTCCTAATGCTGGCAATATGTGTGAGGTATTATGCCATATAAAACTTCTCTCCAAAGAGGTGTCGCACTGAGGCATGCCGTTCGGACTCGGCTATAAAAAGGAGGCCCCTTATCATTGAGCATAAACTTGAATCAGATTGCACTTATTGATATGTGAGAAGTTTGCCTCTGTTCCTTAGTGGAATGTTCATGGGCAAAATTTGCAATTTACAACCTCTAAAAGGACAATTTTAAGTAAGAAATTCCTTGCTACTTACAAAATCCTTAATTGTTTTCAATGCCACTCCCCTAAGTTGGTTCATGTCTGGAATTGTGTCTCCATCTAAGTGCCGGTATCTGTTAGACGCGAAAGCCGGGCAATGACAAAGGAAATCCTCCAAAGTCTCATCATCTTCCCTGCGTGCCTTACACATGCTATCACTTGCCGCACCCATTTTATATAAGTGAGCTTGTAGTCCTATGTGTCCCGTTATGATACCAATAGCTATACTGACCCCCTTCTTACTTCCATTCAGTAATAGCCTTGTCTTCTCATGATCTGGATCCCCCCATAGGATTTTCACCGTCTTACTTACAGGAAGTCAAGTCCGTAGATCGGTTTATATGACAGCTATATCAGGTTAATGACCGATTTGAACCATACTTAGCACAGTTATTGGGAGTCATAGCGAAACAGGTCGAGCAAAATTTCATTCCAATCGGATAAGAATTGCGCCCTCTAGAGGGTCAAGAAGTCAAGACCCAAAATCGGTTTATATGGCAGCTATATCAGGTTATGTACCGATTTGAATCATGCTTGGCACAGTTGTTGGTTATCATAACCAAATATTGCGCACAAAATTTGAATTAAATCGGATGAGAATTGCGCCCTCTAGTGGGTCAAGAAGTCAAGATTCAAGATCTGTTTATATGGCAGCTATATCAGGTTGTTGACCAGTTTAAACCCAACTTAGCACAGTTATATGAAGTCATAGCGAAACACGTCGTGCAAAATTTCATTCCAATCGGATAAGAATTGCGCCCTCTAGAGGCTCAAGAATTCAAGACCCACGATCGGTTTAAATGGCAGCTATATCAGGTTATGAACCGATTTGAATCATGTTTGGCACAGTTGTTGGTTATCATAACCAAATATTTCGCACAAAATTTGAATTAAATCGGATGAGAATTGCGCCCTCTAGTGGGTCAAGAAGTCAAGATTCAAGATCGGTTTTTATGGCAGCTATATCAGATTATATTTCGATTTGAACCATACTTTGCACAATTGTTGGATGTAATAACCAAACACATTGTGCAAAATTTGATTCCAATCGGGTAGGAATTGCGCCCTCTAGAGGCTCAAGAAGTCAAGATCCAAGATGGGTTTATATGGCAGCTATACCAAAACATGGACCGATATGGCCCATTTACAATCCCAACCGACCTACTTTGTGTAAAATTTCAAGTGGCTAGCTTTACTCCTTCGAAAGTTAGCGTGCTTTCGACACGGCGTACGGACGGATGGACGGACTGATGGACGGACGTATGGACGGTCGGACGGATGGACGGACGGATGGACGGACGGATGGTCGAACGGATGGACGGACGGATGGACGGACGGATGCACGGACGGATGGACAGATGGACATGGCTAGATTGACTTAAAATGTCAATTACTTTATAGGGTCTCAGACGAATATTTCGAGTAGTTACAAACAGAATGACGAAATTAGTATGCCCCCATGCTATGGTGGAGGGTATAAAAAGACAAGGAGAAAGAACAGAGCCTTGGGCTACACCTGCGGTCAATTTATGCTCATTGGATGAGAACCTATCTATAACGACTCGAATAGTGTGATCTCTGAGAAGGCTCGAAATAAATCGAACGAAGCCATTACCGACTCCAAATGCGACAAGCTTTGATAGCAGTGCACCGTGCCAGACCCTATCAAATGCCTTGGAGATATCCAGAGCCACAACCTTACTCTCACCAAACTGGTGGATTGAGCGACCCCAACGTTCCGATAGAAGTGCCATGAGTTCGCCCATAGAGCGATTTCTGCGCAACCCTTATAGTTGGTTGCTTAATTGTACGTAAGGTGTTTGATATGACCTCCCAATACGTGTGAAAAATTTCATGAAAATCGGTGCAGATTTAGATTTGCTCTCAGACACTGTCCACACATTCTCTGACTTCTGAATGTATCCTACCGTATTGGGATACAAACTTTCTTAGCCAAGAAGAAATGTTGCCTAAATTTTATTCCACATGAAATTTTATCAAAATTTCATTTCTACAGCAAATTTTGTTAAAATTTTTGGGTTTATAGGAAATTTTTTCATAATTGACTTTTTTTTATTGCAAATTTGTTTTTGAATGTTGTTCTGTTCTATGATTGACGTGGTGCACAATTATCTTTGCAAAAAAGTATGTTTGGATTGCCCAAAAAAAAGACCACATGATGGTGTGTTCATCATTTGTTCATTTTCTGCTCCAAAGGAAATAAATAAAAAAAGTCCTAACCAAAGATTTTCATACTTCAATATATGGACTGTGAAAATGATGATGGTGATGCTGATGTTGATGATGATGGTGATGCTAATGCTGATGCTAAGACTGATGCTGAGAATCCTCTACCCAAAAACCCAAAATCTCTGCCATGGCATACCAGCATTTAAGGCCATTCGAAATGGTGGGGAAAAAAGGATACTCTGGCACATTCTTGCTAAGCTCATAAATAAAGAATTATGTAATTTGCTTGTACCTCACATTCGTCTTGAAACAAAAATCATAATAAATTTATCTTCGTTTTATTTCCGCCCTTCCGTCTTTCGGTTCAAGCTTCTCCTACATGGGCCAAGGAAGAAAAACATTTCTGGCAATAACAGCACAACTGTAAGGGGCGAACAAAAAACAACGGAAACTGGCAATCTTCTATTTTGGCATTTTCATGTTGGCCAAGTAAAATTCTTGTTGAAGTTGTTTTTCTCGGCCTGCAAACCAGCCAAACAACAGGAGCCGGATGGAAAAACTGAAATCAAGACAAGAATTCGACAAATTGCTATGGCTGTCTCCCTCTCGCTCTCTCTCTCTCGCTGCATGTTTCTGCTGTTTGGTTTGGCTCGTTTTGTTATTGTTAAGGACTTTATGAAAATAAACGTTTGAATATAAACAACAAACAAACACTTCATACGGACGCACGCACACACACACACAGACACAAGTATGGCAACTCATAAATACAAATGAAATGATAAACAGGAAATATTCCAAGAAACAAACCGGAAGCCAGCATTCCATTTTCTTTCAACGCCTGAACTCTTTTTGTCCCTCTGCCCCTGTAGTTTGCTATGGATGTGTTGGTGTTGTGTAAGCCATTACATTATAGTTGTCTGTCTGCTTGTCTCCAAGTCTGCATGGCTTGAAAAACAGACAGCATTAGTAAATATTTCGCCGTAACATGTGTGAGTGAGAAGTGTGAGTCTTTGAATGTGGGTGTATGGGTGTTTGCACTCATGTGTAATTCTCTCGCCTGTGTTTGTATTCGTTTTCTTTAAGTGTTTTTATGTGGAAAATTTCTTCTGAGATTTGTTTAAATAAAATTCAAGCTACGGCAGACATGATAATGCCTTTAAGAGCTTGCCACCATTCTTGATATATTTTCGAAACTTTTCAAGAATTTATTTCGATATTAAACAAAAAGGCAAGCCGAGGATAGACTTTTTAATGCTTTACAAATTAAGCTATTAAAAGAATTTGTATAAACGTCCATGTCTTTACAAGGTACCTCTCTAATCAAGAAATTTTTAATGAACGACGTTTTGATTTTATGGTAAAAGCTTTGGTGAATATTAAAATCGAGGTAAAAAGTATTCAAGGGGAAAGTTTGTCAAAAATTTTTTTATAGGAAATTTTGTTAACATTTCATTTTTGTTGAAAATTTTGTCAACTATGTAAAGCCCAAAGGATGCTCCTATTTTATGCACAACCTAGTGCAGGACAGTCTCCACTAGAATTTGCATAAAATAGAAGAATCCTTCTATGCCAAGATACATTGACATCGAGGGGGCGTTCAACTAAGGGCGGAACGACACATTGATCCAATCCTTAGACCAGTACCGGGTGGACCCGGTCCTAAGAGACTTGATAAACCATATGCTGAGGTATAGGTGGATAAATTGCGTGAAAGTGGCATAGGGCACGTCACAGGTGACATTTTCTTGCCACTCTTATGGGTGACCACCATGAATAACCCATTAGGAGTGCTGACTGAGGAGGGATTTGAATCCATCTGCTATACAGACGATGTTATAGTACTTCTTAAGGGGTAATTATCCGAAACCGCTATGCAGAAGGGCCGAAAGGGTCTTGCATATGGCATATGGTTGGGCTAGACCCAGGGGTCTCAGTGTTAACCCAGAGAGGACTAAAATGTGCCTGTTCACGAGGAAGACAAAGGTAGGCTCAATAAAACGATTTCCATATCTAACAAGGTCAAATACTTAGAAGTGATCTTGGATGGGAAGCTTAATTGGAAGTGAAACATTCAGGAGCGTACTGCGGAGGCTTACATATGTTGAGCACTATGTAAACGGGCCGTAGGCTCGAAATGGAGCCTGAATCCTAGGATAATCCACTGGCTCTACAGGAGCGTGATTAGACCAATACCTACTTACGCCTCAGTAGTTTGGTGGACTGCTGTGGAGAAAAACTGCAACATAAGGACCATACAACAGGTTCAGAGAACATGTTATCTTGGCATAGGCGGAGCGATGAGGACCACGCCCACTAGGGCACTGGAGACTATTCTAGATATCCGTCCCATTGACTTACAGATTAAGTGTGAGGCAGCCATTGCGGCTATGGGACTTAAGGCGATGGAAGAATGGATTGAGGAAGGGAGCAGTTTATACCATCGCGGTATAAACGGAGCGACGATAGGAAACCCAGAAGGAAGGGAAGAGGTTGCCGATCGTATACCTGAGATGAACCTTGAGGTCGAGTGCGAGGAATTGCTGCCAGCGGCACAGTCTTGGACTGATGCAGTCTTAGTGTTGCCATCTGGAAGATCATATTATCATTATTGCCCAAAAAGTAAGTGCGGATTTTTTATATAGTCGGCGTTGACAAATTTTTTCACAGCTTGTGACTCTGTAATTGCATTCTTTCTTCTGTCAGTTATCAGCTGTTACTTTTAGCTTGCTTTAGAAAAAAAGTGTAAAGAAGTATATTTGATTAAAGTTCATTCTAAGTTTTATCAAAAATGCATTTACTTTCTTTTAAAAAATCCGCAATTACTTTTTGGGCAACCCAATACATGGGTAGATAAAAGCTAGAGGACAGAGTGGGCCTGGGGGTTTCCATTGAGAACCCAGGGACTGAAGTCTGTTGTAGACTGCCTGACCATAATACGGTCCTGCAGGCGGAGATTCGGGCTATCACGGAATGCGAGAAGTGATGTGGTGCTAACGCGAGGACGTCGATTGTGAACAAACAGGACAGGATGGTAAGATCACGAACACTCTTGGAATGTAAGGAGGATATTAACGCCTTCTATGATGATGGCACCATCTGAATCGTTTGCTCTGGCCCGGCACTATAACAGAGTAAGGGGGCATGAAAGGGCAGACGATTTGGTGGTGAAGGCCACAGGACTGCCGTCAATAAACTTGGTTAACCCGAAGCCTTTCGGGTCCACGCAGTCCGAGTTAAGGTCGCGAACGACGGACGCGAAACAGTCGGGAGAGCGGCGAAAATACTAGAGGTGATCCGGATCGTGAGGGTACGAGGCTATTAATGAAAGGAAGTAGAAGGAGGTCAGTATAGCTTAAGTGTTGGGTATGTGGGGAAGATGGTGAGACGTTGGAGCATTTCCCATGGCATTGCCCCGCTCGCGGCTAAAAGACAACGGTACTTGGGGGGGGGACCACAATACCAGACATAAAACAACTTAGGGACGTGGCATGGAAAACAATTAAGGATCTTGTAACTAGCACCGAATACCTAACTTTGATTCTTTTTCGAGGTTACTTTTTTCATTATTTATCCGCTTATGAGTATGTCCATATTGGCATGGGGCGTACTTCTGGCCACACCCTCTTTCCAACCTAACCTAACGCGCAAATCTGAGCACACTAAGAAACAAGTAAAAACTTGTCTGACCCTCTGTCTGACCCATCTTATTCACCAATGCTAAGAAATTTTGTCATAATTTCATTTCAATAGGAAAATTTGTCAAAATTTCTTTCCTATAGGAATATTCGACAAAATTCCATCTCTATAGGAAACTAGCTGACCCGGAACCGCTCCGCAGCGCCTTCTTTTACTATATATGGAACAAAAGTTTCCATGGAACATTTTTTTTCGACAATTAAAGAGCTTTTAGTGAAATACCATGCTACGAAAATTGTATATCGCTTGACCTGCCAGTTTAGCAATATATGTGCCTTTGTCTGAATTCCATATTTATGGGTCTACGAATTTATGTTTGGATGTAAGGTGTACTCCATTCTTAAAATACTGTATTTCAGCCCGATATTCTCATGACTCATTATTTAAACTCCATATTGCCATTGGTTTAAGGGGAGTTTCCACGATTAGGGGTCCCCTAAACACATGACCCCAAAATTGGTTATCAAATTCGTTTTCTAATGTCAAATACCTTTTATTTGAGCCACATTTTGGCATGGTCGAAAAATGTTTACTTTTTGAGAGTGTTTTTGGGAAGGGGTGATGCCCTAAATATACGGTCCTACATTTGGATATCAAATTCTTATTCTACTCCAAAATACCTTTATTTGAGCCCCATATTGCGATGGTCAGTAAAAAATTGCTGTTTGTGGGGTATTTTGAGAAAGGGGTAGACTCCCAGAAAATTGCTCTACTCCCCAAATTCCTTTCTAATAAGCCCCACATTGATATTGTCCGTAAATATGCCCGATTTAGGGGTGTTTTTTGGGGAGTGGGGTGGTCGCCCAAACACTAAGCCCCAAAATTATATCAGCAATGTGCTCCTATCCCATATATCTATATATCATTTATTTGAACCCCATATTGCCATTGGTCTCAAAATTGGATATCAAATTCTTTTTCAAATCTCATTTAAACTCCTTATTGCAAAAGTCAGCAAATATGTCCGGTTTGGGGTATTGGCCCCAAAAACTATAAATATTTATTTCCACTCTCTTTAATACCCAAATGCCTTGGTAAACAAATATGTCCTATTTGGGGGTTGGTCCCTAATGTTGATATCTGATAGATACGTGGTCTACTTCCAAATACCATTAATTTGAGCCCCATTTATCCATAGTCGGCAAAAGTGACCGGTTTGGAGTGTGTTTTGGGAGATGGGCGGCCACTCAGTGAGTTGGCCTTGAAAATATATATCGGATTCGTGTTGTACTCTAAAAACCCAGTTATTTGAGCCTCATATAGCAAGAGTCAGCAAATACTTCGGGTAGTGTTGTGGGGGTGTAATGGCCCCATAGAAACTTTTCCCGAATATTGTTCTCCCAATTCGTGCTTTACTCCCAAAGACCTTTCATTTGAGTCCCATATTTCAACGGTGGTAAATTTGTCCCCTTTTGGGGGTGGGGTTGGCCCCCCTAGGTACCCCATCAGAAAACCACATTTTTATTTTTAGGGTACTATATGAGAACACACAAAATTTCACTTCACAGATCTGGCGTTTCTGAAAATTAGGGTAAGGGAGAGGGTCCCCCCCTTACAACAAAACCAAACTGCGACGAACTATACTATAGCTGCCATAACACGAGGCATGAATTTGGCTGTGGATTTGTGGCTGGTCGGAGACTGAAACACTTTGTCTCCAGCTTTACTCCGGTGGAAGAGAGGCTTGCCAATATCCCCATAAATCCAAATTTTTCAACATAACAACAGCAAAACTTTAAGCTTCTAGGAACCGAACAAGGAAGATCGAGAGACCGGTTTACATGGGAGGTATATCAGGTTATAGGGTGATTTTGCGCATGCCTACATATGTCAGCCTAAACGGACAAAAGTTGCGGCTTGTAAGGGCTCAAGAAGTAAAATCGGGAGATCGATTTTTATGGGAGCTATATGAGGTGAAAGACCGATTTGGGCCGTATTTGGCACAGTTGTTGGAAGTCACAACAGAATACTATATGCAAAACTTCAGCCAAATCGGACAAAAATTTCGGCTTCCAGTCAAGAAGTCAAATCGAGAGATCTGTTTATATGGGAGCTATATCGAAATCTGAACCGATATGGCTCATTTGCAATTCCCAACGACCTACGTCTATATTAAGTATCTGTGAAAATTTTCAAGCGGCTAGCTCTATGTGTTCGACCTCTGTCGTGATTTCGACAGACAGACAGATGGATGGACGGACGGACATTAGAAGATAGAACAGAACGTCGAGACGATCAAGAATATATATATTTTATGGGATCTTAGACGAACATTTCAAGGTGTTACAAACGGAATCATTAGATTAGTATACGCCCATCCTATGATGGTGATACACCCAAAAAAAACAAGAGAAACCATATTCATCACGTTGTGATAGATGGAACGCATTCATCCAGCGTGTTGCAGCAAAGGTTCGCACCCGTCTGAGCATGGCTACAAAAGTACGATCAGACACTGCACGGAAGCTAGACATTGAAAGGCTGCAAACACAACATATGGCAACGGCATACTCCACTCGACTGACCCAACTACTTAATGAAAGCACTCCTTGCCCGATAATATTACGGCTCAGTGGTAATCCATTGTCCACTCCATGGAAAATATTGCGAAATCCCTACTTGGGTACCGCATACTACACCCTATAAACCCATGATACAACCAAGAGTGTAGAGATGCAACTGAAGCCAAGAACGTGGCATGTAGACTAACCCCGCAACCAGAAGCAACGCGCCAGATGAAGGAGTGGTAACGAACAAAGAAGAGAGAGAAGAAACGACTATTCCGCAGAAAAAAGGAAATGGAAAGGCTTGATTGTGAGCGAATTGAGATGTACAGGAATCGGAATAAAGTCCGGAAATTCTACCAAAGAATCAAACTTCAAATCTATGACTTTGGTGCAGACGCATCCTACTGCAGAGACAAAGAAGGAAATCTGGTAACTGATACAGATAGTATGCTGACGATATGGAAAAAACATTCTACCCAGCTGCTAGTTTCCGACGTTGGCGGCGAAAAGGATACCGCAGAATCTATCCCTGATGATGGTATAGAATATTTACCTCCTAGTCAGAATGGGGTCCAAGTAGCAGTGACCCGACTAAAGAACAACATGGCAGCAGGAGCCGCAACGCGTATGCATCAACTTGTCTGCGCGATCTGGCTATAAGAACGCATACCCGATGATTGGAACCTCAGCATAGTATGTCGCGTACACAAGAAAGGAGACAAGACGGAATGTACCAACTATAAAGAAATTAGTCTCCTCCCCATTGCATACAAGACACTCTAGAGCGTAGTGTGTGAAAGATTAAAGCCTAAAGTCAATGAGATAATTGGGCCATATCAATGCGGTATTAGTCCTGGGAAATCTACCACCAGATATTCACACTGCGCTAAATCCTGGACCATACTTAGCATGGCCGACTTGGACCATACTTATCATGGATATAGGAGGTCATAGAAAACGTCATAGAAACGTCAAATTTCAACCAAATTGGATAGGTTGAGATAGCTAATGTTGAAAAAAGGGTGCGGATATTAATCCGCCCCATGCCACTATGGGCATACACCTAAGCTGTTAATCAGCTTGTTGTGCGCTCTGAGTACCAACAAGTAAAAGAGTGCTAAGTTCGGCCGGGCTGAATCTTGGGAACCCACCATCATGAATTCTGCTTAAAATTTAAATAAGCAGAATTCAAATAAATAAGTAGAAGGGCATAATTTTATTCTACATACTAATCAAATACTAATTCAAATCCTGGCAAGAACATCAGAAAAAAATTTTCGGCCGTGGTTATTCCTTCTTAATACTGGCAACATTTGTTCGGTACTATGCCATGTAAAAACTTCACTCCAAACAGGGGTCGCACTCCTGCACTCCGTTCGGCTGTAAAAAGGAGTCCCATTATCATTGAGCTAAAAACTTGAATAGGACAGCACTCATTGATATGTGAGAAGTTTGCCCATGCTCCTTAATGGAATATTCATTTGCATATCTTACCATAGAACAATTCTGCCCATTTGCAATGCCAACTGGTCTACCTTAAAAAGGAGCAATTGTCCAAAATTTCAAGCGTCTAGCTATACTCCTTCAAAAGTTAGCGTGCTTTCGACAGACGGACGGACAAGGCTAGAACGACTCAAAATGTCATGACGATCAAGACGATCTTTATGCAGACTTAGACCATTATTTTGAGGCATTATAAAGGGAATAACGAAGTTAGTATACCTCCAACTTATGGTGAAGGGTATAAAGGTCGGTTTCTTTAAATACAAAATGTCATAGAAATTTGATGCCCACATGAACTTGTCTAGACATTCGCAACTTCTTAGGTTTTTTGATGCGATCAGGCTGGTTCAACAGCAGGAACTAAAAGACATCTTCCCTCTCCTATTTCTATGGTATGACAGTGGACTAAAATGTCTAAGTGAGTCTGATTGCATACCCTATCTTCCCTTGATACTCAAAATTCGCCCAAATTTTCTACGAAAACCCAAACTTAATACAAAAAAATTTCTCTTGCAAAATTTAAAATTCTATTTCATTCAAAAATATAACCATCTTCACAGCCTTGCCTTATGTTCGAAGCTCGTTTTCTTCTCTATTCCTTATGCTTGGATCTCGTTTTCTTCTCTATACAAATATTTTCCCGGCATTTGTGCTATTTATGTGCAAAAGACCCATTTTTTATGTTTAATTCTCAAGTAAATAAAAATGAAAGGTTTTTTTTTTAATATTCTTGCCAACGTCTTTATACGTATCCTTGATGTAGACCTAGAACTACTATCACAACCCTGTGAACAATGTCTTTAAGGCAGGAAAAGCAAGGCAAACTACCTGTTTGTATGTATGTGTGTTGGTTAAGTGAGTCAGTGTAACATATACACACACACACTTATGTATGTGCGTCTCATTCAAAATGCCGGTCTGCTAGAAGACATAGAGCCAGACAAACATATCAACAGCCATATGTTTGCAAGGATACAAAAGTTGAAAGTCTTCTTGGTTTTATGTAAGGGCGTCGCATTGTTTCTGTGCGTTTTTTTGTTGCAGATTAAGTGTGAGTGTGTGTTTTTGCCGGGATGCTTAAGCACACACACACACACACACATGCAAAAACAAGCAGACGAACACATTCGCTGAAAATTTGCACTCGCTGTAGAACATCATCCTTTTGAAAGGACTTTTGGTATATAATGCGATTTGTACGTGTTTAACCTACATTCAGCCTCATGTTAGACTGCTTGGATGCGTTGTGTTCTTTAATATTTCCTTCACTTTTTTTATAGATTAATTCTTTTTTTCATACTGGCTTTTCCTGTTTTTTTCTCTCTCATCTCCTCTTTCCCCCATTTCAAATGAAATAAAACTGAAAGCCAAGTTAATGTCAGGCCAGACCAGACCATACCATTCTTTGGGCTTGTTGGTTAAATTTTATGTAGGGGAGAGGGTGTTGGTGGGTGGGCAAGGGGCAAGGGGGAAGCATGTTAAAGTTATCATAAAATCTTATGTTAGGTATACAAGTACAAAACTAGTACCATATGGCCACTTAAGCAGCCATGATGTTACCTTCTGTGCTCCACAAAGTTCTAGGAAAGGGAGGGGGGGGGGAGGGGGGTTGGGGCTGCCTTGAAGGCACAAACTGAGACTAGCTAAAGTAATAGGATCCCCTGGAATCTGGATTATAAAAATTGTTTTTTAAACTGTAAGTTAAGTGATAAAATGGGGATCACTTAACAACATGATTTCAAAGGATTTTCCTAAGGCATTAAGGATTGCGTTTCAATAATACATACACAAATACTTTGAAGGATTTTCTTGCTATTTCTGGAAATATAATTGAAAATACTAAGGATTTGCGTAAGGGATAAGCTTTTCGAAGATAAAATGGCAAATGGGGCATTGGGGTGAGAATTGTAGCATGTTGAAGCATGTGCTGGTGCTCAACAAGGAAAAGGAAATCAGGGACATTGCATTTTTCTAGGCTTGTCTTGCAGAAAAATGGAGTGATATGTCAACTTTAATAGCGCTACCAGGAATATATAGGGAAGATCTAAAATGGCATAGAAAAAGTTTGGAAATGCCAAACTCGGGTGGCAGCAAAGTTGCAAAAGCCGAGCATGAGCTAGCTTGCGACGCCTACACACGCTCTGATTTAAAAATTCAGCAAAGGAAAAATCATATTGCCCTAATACTGGAGCCATGGACAGCAGCTCGGAACAACGATTCGGGACTGCACCACATCAACAAACAATTATTCCATGCTAAGCCGCGAAATCGACCGAGGACATGCGTTATTTGTCATAAAGCTTAAAATTATATAAATTTTCCCCAGAGTTGTCAATGTCGAATGCAACAGTTGTGAGACACGAAGACAATGGAGCATAACTGACATGACTTTAAAAGCCTTTCGACTCTCCGACACCGCCACCCACGTCGGAGCTACAATGATTGGTCAGTAAAGCCAAACAGACAGGAAATGAGGTACTTATAGGGTGCGATGCGAACCCTTACCACATTTCGTGCGGTAGTACCCCGGCAGAATTCTTCAATACGCTACCTTTGTTAATAGGAGTAGGGAGCAGGTTTTAGATGCGACAATATGTTCGGAAAATCTAATCTAATGTCCTCACGAGGGGAGGGTGGAGCATTCCTTTCCATCGCTATATTAGGTTTAGAATAGCACGGCCAGAGTCGAATCGAATCCGACAAGCTTTCGTATTATGTTGAGAAGAAGATTTGGGCATAATGATTTGAACTGTCCAAGCATAGAAGACATTGACCGAGAAAGAAGACATTGATTCCGAGAAAAGAAATCAGGCCAGATCAGTTCGGCAAAATGTGCCTCCTGGAAGCTTTGCTGCGAACAGGTCGATATCGTTAATGACGCCGCCAAGGCGAACAAGTTTCTCTCAAAAACCCATGCCAAAACTGCATGGGAGTGAGAGCAGAGACAACGGAGGACTTGTTAAGGCTTTTGATACTAAATTTCCCATGATCTTTCCATCAAGTAACAGTTGATACTACTCTCATATCAATGATTGCAATCCGATTAAAGTTTAAACTCAGTGTTAAGGGCCTCCTTTTTTATGCCGAGTCCGAACGGCGTGCCTCATAGCGACACCAACCTCACAAATGTAGCCAGGGGAATTTTCAGAATTTTTTTTGATGTTCACGCTGGGATTTGAACCCAGGCGTTCGGCGTTATAGGTGGACATGCTAACCTCTGCGCCATGGTGGCCTCCTTTTGATAAAAACGCATTTTTCACAGGATACGACGGTACTCACCGGGATATTTGGTCCTGGAATTGTGAGGTTGATCGAAAGTTTATCATTTTACAGAATTTATGGTAGAGGAAGCCTTAAAAGGCTTCCAACCATTTAAGTCACCCGGACCTGGTAGAATACTTTCGGCGTCCTATCCAGCGTTACCACAGAAGGAGACCGACTATAAGACGTCCCATTTGCTACTATTTTCACAGCATGCCTAGAACTTGCATATACTCCGAAAGCATGGCATGTGTTAGGAAGCAAGGGTGGTATTTATACCCAAGCCCGGCATGTCAAGTTATGCGTCACCAAAGACCTATAAGCCTTACGTCCTTTCTACTCAAAACAATGGAGCGTATTGTTAAAACAATGATAAAGAGTAGGACATCTAACAAACTGCTCAAATACAAATACCATGTCTATGGCGAGGGAAGATCGGTGGTGCACGAGGTTGTGTATAAAATAGAAGAATCCCTCATTGCCAAGACGTTTGCATTACCGGTAAGCATTGACCCCACCCCGATTGGCATTTCACCACTTGGATCGTGTAGCGACACACTGATCAAATCCTTAGACCATTACCGGGTCGAACTGGTATTTAAAGACTGGATATATCGTATTGTAAGGATGGGTCCCAAGACATAAACATAAGGGAGAAAGTGGCGCAGTACAGGCCACAGGGGGGAATTTTATCGCCACTGCTATGGGTGAACACCATACCTAAATAACTACGGATGCTGACTGAGGAGGGATTTGAACCCATCGCAGACGGTGTTATAATACTTCTAAAAGGTAATGATGCGAATCCGCTATGCAGAAAGGTCGAAAGAGCCTTTGAGATGACATACGACTATACGATTGGCTAGACCTAGAGGTCTAGAATACTGAAATGTTGCTACAATATTTCACGAGGAAATTTTTATGAAACTTTGCATTCCTATTCAGACTTCAAATAAAACACCTCGTGCCAAATTTTGCAGAGATCGGACCAAAATTGTGGCTTCTTTAGCCTTAAAAGACCATATCGGATGAAAGATATATATGGGAGCCATAACTAAATCTTAGCCGATTTTTATGAAACTTTGCACTCGCTTTGAAACTTCAAGAGCTAGACCCATCGATAAGTATACGGATCGGCTTAGAATCACTTCCTGATTCGATTTAGCTGTGTCTGTCTGTCTGTCTGTATATGTATTCTTGTTGGTTGCAATTGTTGTCCGATTTTCAAAAAATTTTGCATCTGTTGCATCTTTTGAAAAAAATCGGTCAAGATTTAGATATAGCTCCCATATATACTTTCATTCGACGTGCCCTTTTAAAGCTGTAGAAGCCACAATTTCTATCCGATTCCTACAAAATTTGGCAAGAAGTGTTCCTTTTAACGACCCAAAATGCTTGCAGGATTTTATTGAAATCGGTCCAGATTTAGATATAGCTCCCATATATATATATATTTCATCCGATATGCCCTTTTAAAGCTGTAGAAGCCGCATTTTTAGTGCGATCTCTACCAAATTTGGCATGAAATGTTTCATTTGACGTCCCAATATGAGTGCAAAGTTTCATAAAAATCGGTACAGATTTAGATATAGCTCCCATATATATCTTTCATCCGATTTGACCTATTAAGGCTGCAGAAGGCACAATTTTGGTTCGATGTTTGCAAAATTTGGCACGAAGTACTTTTTGTGACGTCCCAATATGTGAGCAAAATTTCATCATAATCGGATCAGATTTACATATAGCTCCCATATATATCTTTCATCCGATATGCCCTTTTAAAGCTATAGTAGCCACAATTTTGGTCCCATCCTTACAAAATTTGGCATGGAACGTTTTATTCAACGTTCCCATATGTTTGCAAAGTTCCATAAAAATCGGTCCAGATTTAGATATAGTTCCCATATATATTTTTCATCCGATATGGACTTTTAAGGCTGTAAGACTCCCATCCTTTCAAAATTTGGCATGGAGCGTTTTATTCAACGTCCTCATATGTGTGCAAAGTTTCATCAAAATCGGTCCAGATTTAGATATAGCTCCCATATATATATTTTTATACCCTCCACCATAGGACGGGGGTACACTAATTTCGACATTCTGTTTGTAACACCTTAAAATATGCATCTAAGACCCCATAAAGTATATATATTCTCGATCGTCGTGACACTTTAAGTCGAACTAGCCATGTCTGTCCGCCTGTCCGTCCGTCTGTCTGTCGAAAGCACGCTAACTTCGGAAGGAGTAAAGCTAGCCGCTTGAAATTTTGCACAAAAACTTCTTATTAGTTTAGGTCAGTTGGGATTGTAAATGGGCCATATCGGTCTATGTTTTGATATAGCTGCCATATAAACCGATATGGGGTTTTGACTTCTTGAGCCTCTAAATGCCGTAATTTTTATCCGATTGGAATGAAATTTTGCACGACGTGTTTTGATATCACTTCCTACAACTGTGCCAAGTATGGTTTAAATCGGTTAAACACCTGATATAGCTGCCATATAAACCGATCTTGGGTCTTGATTTCTTGAGCCTCTAGAGGGCGTAATTCTCATCCAATTTTATTGAAATTTTGCACGTAGTGTTTTGATAGCACTTCCAAGAACTAAGCTAAGTATGGTTTAAATCGGTCCATGTTTTGATATAGCTGGCATATGAACCGATCTTGGGTCTTGACTTCTTGAGCCTCTAGAGGGCGCAATTCTTATCCGATTTTATTGAAATTTTGCACGTAGTGTTTTGGTATCACTTCCAACAACTGTGTTAAGTATGATTCAAATCGGTTCATAATCTGGTATAGCTGTCATATAAACCGATCTTGGATCTTGACTTCTTGAGCCAATAGAGGGCGCAATTCTTGTCCGATTTTTCTAAAATTTTGCATGAGGTGTTTTGTTATGACTTCCGATAACTGTGCTAAGTATGGCGTAAATTGGTGTAGAACCTGATATAGCTGCCATATAAACCGAAGTGGGATTTTGACTTTCTGAGCCTCTAGAGGGCGAAATTCTCACCCGATTTGGCAGACATTTTGTACAACGGATTCTCTCATGACTTTCCACATACGTGCCCAATATGGTCGGAATCGATCAATAGCTTGATGCAGCTCCCATATAAACTTATCTCTCCATTTTGCTTCTAGTTTCATCTGATATGGCCTTTTAAGGCTGTAGAAGCCACAATTTTGGTCCGATCTTTGCAAATTTTTTCATGAGATGGTTTAATTGGCTTACCAATGCGTGTTCAAAACTTCATCAAAATCGATTTAGATAAAACTCCCATATATATATTTTATGCGTTTCGACTTTTAAGGCTGTAGAAGCCACAATTTTCGTACCATCGTAAGAATAGGTATGCAAAATTAAAGTCTGACTAAATTTGGATATAAGTGCTATCTATTAAAAGTATAACGTATATTCGTTTTTCATTAGGTACATTTTATTTGAAATTCATTTCAATTTTGTGAAAATTTTATTTCTCTAGCAAATTCTTCCAAAATCTTATTTTTATGGAAATTTTGGTGAATTTTCATTTCTAAAGGAAATTTTGCTGTCCTTAATGAAATATTTTTAAAAAGGTATTTAGAAGAAAATTTTGTCAAAATTCTATTTCTCCATGCAAATCAATCAAAATTTCATTTCTGTAGGATAATTTGTCAAAATTTCAGTTTTGTAGGAAAATGTTGTCAAAATTTCATTTCTAAATAATATTTTGTCAAAATTTCATTTATATAGGAAATTTCATTTATATATAGAGTGGGAAAACTTCGCCCTGAATGCGGATATCGAATTCGCGCCATTGTAGCCTATGACGCTGAACGCATTCGAATCCTAGCGATAACATCGGACAGAGCGGCGTTTATCCACTCTTATTGTTGGCGACATTTGCGAGGTACAATGCCATGGATGATCATTTAAAATATTTTCCCAAAGAGGTGTCGCACTGCGGGACGCCGTTCGTTTCCTTATCATTGAGTTTTAACTTGAATCGGAAAGCACTCATTGATGTGTGAGAATTTGACCCTTATCGGTTCCTGGTGGTAATGTTCTTTCTTAGGGTAATGTTCTCATTAGGGGAGGGATGGAACCTCAGACATTTCGACTCAAATATGGACATCAAATTCGTTAGTTTTTCTCGCTGGATACTTGGACCCAAATATTAATACCATGTTCGTTTTCTTGTCTACAATACCTTTCACTTGATACCTTTATTGTGCCCATATGCGACCACTTTCGGATATCGGAGGAGTTTTTGGGGTAAGGGGGAGGGTCCGCCTCCACTCGACATTTAGAAATTATATAGCCTATGTTTCCTTTCAGACAAACGTACACAATCTATGAAAATTTTAAGAAAATCCAGGCAAGTATCAAACTATGCAAATTTTTGCCCATGAAAATTCTAATAAGGAACAGGGCAAACTTCTCCATATTAATGAGCTCAATGATAAGGGGCCTCCTCTTTATAACTGAGCCCAAACGGCGACACCTCTTTGGAGAGAAGATTAACATGGCATAGTACCTCACAAATGTTCCCAGCATTCGGAGGGGAAAACCACCGTTGAAAATTTTTTTTTATGGACTCGCCAGGATTCGAACGCAGATGTTCAGCATCGTTGGCGGACATGCTAACTTCTGCTCTACGGTGGCCTCCAAGTATCACATAGTCATAATGGCTCTAATGGCGTTTTTGAGGGCTGGCGTGACCCCCCGAATTTTCGATCTGATTTTGCATGCCAGATTCGAAATCTACTCTCGAATACCTTTCATTTGAGCCATATATTGAAATGAACGTCCAATATGTCTGTTTTGGAGGAGTTTTGGAGTTGGGGCGGCCCGATGGTTACTTAGACTTAAATTTTAATACCATATTCGTATTCTACTCTCCAGTACATTTCATTTGATACCTTTATTGTCCCGATCGGTCCACTTTTGATTTTGGGTTGTGTTTTTGGCATAAGGTGGAGGGTCTGTCCCCCTTCCGATAAAGAAATATGTTTCCTTGCAGACCAACCCACACAATATGCGAAAATTTCGAGAAAATCTATTCTGCCGTTTTTCAGTCTATACGGAACAAACAAACCATGTCCCATATATCCATGATTGTTTAATGTGCCCATTTGGGACATTTTTGAGGGGTGGGGTGACCCCCTGTAATTCGATCTGATTTTGTATGCCAGATTCATTATCTACTTCCGCAAACTTTTCATTTGATACCCATATTGTCTTTATCGGTCCACTTTTGATTTTGGGTGGTGTTTTTTGGGTAGCGGTGGAAAGTCCGCCCTCTTCCATTATCAATAAATTCCTACTTCTATTCCTACTTTCTCACCATATTTGTAATCTACTCCCGAATACCTTTCATTTGAGTCCCATATTGTCATGATCGTCAAATAAACCTATTTTAAGGGATTTTGGGGCTGGGCGGCCCCCCAGGTACTTGGACCCAACTTTTGTTATGAAATTCGTACTCTACTTTTGAATACCTTTCATTTGAGTCCCATGTTGTCTCGATCGACCCACTTATATTTTTGGGTAGTACTTTTGGGGTAAGGGGGAGGGTCCGCTTCCCCTCCCGATTACAAAAACTTATATAGCCTATGTTTCCTTCCAAACTACATAATCTGTAAAAATTTCAATGCAATCGGTTCAGCCGGTTTTGAGTCTATACGGTACAAACAAACAAACCTATAAACAAACACAAATTGAATTTTATGTATTGGGTTGCCCAAAAAGTAATTGCGGATTTTTTAAAAGAAAGTAAATGCATTTTTAATAAAATTTAGAATGAACTTTAATCAAATATACGTTTTTTACACTTTTTTCTAAAGCAAGCTAAAAGTAACAGCTGATAACTGACAGAAGAAAGAATGCAATTACAGAGTCACAAGCTGTGAAAAAAATTGTCAACGTCGACTATATGAAAAATCCGCAACTACTTTTTGGGCAATCCAATATAAGATTTTGTCAAAATTTTACTTCTATAGAAATTTTTTTTCAAAATTCTATTTCTCTATGCAATTTTAACAAAATTTAATTTTGATAGGAAATTTTGTCAAAATTTCATTTCGATAGGAGATTTTGTCAAATTTTCATTCCTATACGAAATTTCGTTAAAATTTCATTTCCATAAGAAATTTTGTCAAAACTTTATTGCTACAGGAAATTGTGTCAAAACTTCGTTTCCATAGAATATTTTGTCAAAATTTCCTTTCCATAACAAATTTTAGCAAAATTTCTTGTCTATTGGAAATTTTTGCCAAATTTTAATTCTTAGGGAATTTTGGTGACAATAACTTTTCAATAGGTTTGCTTTGTAACTTGGATTGCCCTTTTAAATCCTCAAAAGGTCTCACCAGAATCATTCATTTACATTTTTTTTTTTTGGTTTAGTTTTCTTTCAGAGTAAAAAAAAACACACACTCACCTATAGTTTTAGTCCATTGGGCAGAGGGTCTCCAATCTGGATAGTGTTTGGGAAACAAATCCCTAGTCCAATAGGTGTGCAGAACGACTTTGTATACAGCCAAACGATCCAAAGTACAATCGCTAATGGGGGCATTTTGTGTAGGCGGGGCTGGCGATGCCACCAAAGGTGTTGCTGGCGAGGCAAAAGCTGTCGAATCTCGGCCATTGCCATTGCCATTGCCGCCTTGTGACGCCGATGATGAGGTAAAATATAAATTCCTTGCATTTGACGCCGATTGATAGTAATCGAGTTTATCCAATTCCCTTTGCTGTGTTTGATTCATGGGTATTTGATTTTCAATGGTATAGGAGTAGATGGAGGGACTTGAGACATAGCCCGAATTGAAATAGGAGCTATCGGCGGCCAGTGAGGGGGCCGATGCTGTCAAACAAGGCAAAAGGGTGATTAGCAGTAGTGATAACATTTTGCAGGAGGGTGGTTTCTTCATGGCCACGCGGGAGAATTTACAAAAAGGCGGGTAAATTGTGGGTAATGTTGTTGAAGGGAGTTTTAGATTTAACAAATTTTTTGGAATTTTTGTATTTGCTTTGTGATCAACACTGATTGCTGGGGTCTTTGTAGATTTGTTTCTGGTAAAATTTTCTTGACCAATCTTCCCAAAACTTTAGAACTTTTTTAAGGATTTGTTTTTTTGAACTTTAGAACTTTTTTAAGGATTTGTTTTGTTTTTTTTTATTTTTCGGTTTGTGATTTTTTTTTTCTACTTTGCTTAAATCTCCACTTTTCTTTGCCTTTCTTCACTTATTCCCTGCTTAATTTGTTTGCGTTTTCACACCAAAATTATTTGTTTGTTTTTCACATTTTCCTTTGCTTCACTGCTTGGTCGGTCGTCACTATGGACATTCTTGCCCAACTCTCGTTTCTTGTGAATTTCAATTTAAATGTCACCTCACTTCTTTATTTTGGTTGATTAATTTTTGCTTTTTTTGCGTGTTTTTGTGTGCCGAGTAATTTTTGGTCGTTTTACATGCTCCCGGTTTTATCCACGCTCACCATCACCATCACTGCACCATGTAATGACAGACATTTACCGTAGTCGTTGTTGTTGTTGTTGTTTACTTTATATCGTCGTTTGTCTTATCCGTCGTCGGCGCCGTCGTTTGTCGTAAATTTGCTCTTTTTCCCGTTGTGGTGTGTCGCTCACCTTATCGCAACAATGTATGCTCATGAAGGTGTTTTGTTTGGGAGTTTTCCTTCTTTTTCGCTTTTCGCAGGCTTTTAGGCGGCGACCATAAAAATTTCGTTTACAATTTCAATTAAGTTAAGGATCTTGAATGTTGCCGGCAAAGCAATTTGGCTATTTTGTTTAATCAAATATTTTATCTTTCATTTAAAAACTTTAATTTTTTTTTATTTTTCGCTTTTCTTCTTCTCTGCTAAACAATTTTTCCAAAACACCTTTTTCGCTTTTATAACATTAAAACCTTGTAAACGTTTTCTTTCGCACCGTCCGCATCCGTTAAAGTTTCGTTTCATACTGAACATAACAAAAATTTTCTTCTTGGACTATTTTTCCCACCTAGAGTCAACATCTCCCAGAGTGTTTGCTTGTGTGTGCGTGTGTATGTGTGTGTGTGCCATGCCTTTTGTTTGTATGGCATCCAACTTCAGACTTATGTTTCAATTTCATTTTCGAAAGAAAATTTATGCTCGCTGTGCTTTCGCTCTCTATTGTTGTACTCTCCTTAGGAGAGAGCAACAAATAAATCTCCAAATCAGAGTTGCCACGAGTAAAAAACGGTTTTACACAAAAACTGAGCAAAAAACGAAATCCAAATCGGGCGGAGCCGACTTTAGTCAAATTTAGTCAGACTTTACTTTTGCACACCTATTGAAATATCGAATAAAACCTTATACGATTTTCTTACAATGGTACTAAAATTTTGGCTTCTACAGCCTTAAAAGTCGAAACGCATAAAAGATAAAGCCACATTTATATGGGAGTTTTATCCAAATCGATTTTAATGAAATTTTGCACACGTATTGTGATGTCATGTTAAAACATCTCATGAAAAATTTTGTAGAGATAGGACCAAAGTAGTGGCTTCTACAGCCATAAAATGTCATATCGGATGAAAAATATATATGGGATCTATATCTAAATCTGGACCGATTTTTATGAAACTTTGGCTCCATGCCAAATTTAGTAAAGATCGGACCAAAATTGTACCCGATGCAGTCTTAACAAACCATATCGGATGAAGGATATATATATATGTATATATATGGGAGCTATACATAAATCTGATCCGACTATGATGAAATTTTGCACACATATTAGGACGTCACAAAAAACACTTAATGCCAAATTTTGTAAAGATCGGATCAAAATTGTGCTTTCAACAGCGGACCGACTAAAATTTTGCAGTTAAATTTGTTAATAACTTCCTTTAATTTGGATTATTATTTTTATACCCAACACCGAAGGATGGGGGTATATTCATTTTGTCATTCCCCTTGCAACACATCGAGATATCCATTTCCGACCTTTTAAAGTATATATACTCTGGATCAGCGTAAAAATCTAAGACGATCTAGCCATGTCCGTCCGTCCGTCCCTCTGTCCGTCTATTGAAATCACGCTACAGTCTTTAAAAACAGAGATATTGAGCTGAAACTTTGCACAGATTCTTTCTTTATGCATAAGCAGGTTAAGTTCTAAGATGGGCTATATCGGACTATATCTTGATATAGCCCCCATATAGGCCGATCCGCCGATTTACGGTTTTAGGTCCATAAAAGCCACATTTATTATCCGATTTTGCTGCAATTTGGGACAGTGAGTTGTGTTAGGCCCTTCGACATCTCTCGTCAATTTGGCTCAGATCGGTCCAGATTTCGATATAGCTGCCATATAGACCGATCTCTTGATTTAAGATCTTGCGCCCATAAAAGGCTTATTTATTGTCCGATTGTGCCAAAATTTGGGACAGTGAGTTGTCTTAGGACCTTCGATATATTTCTTCAAATTGGCCCAGTTCGGTACAGATTTGGATATAGCTGCCATATAGACCGATCTCTCGACTTAAGACTTTGGGCCCATAAATGGTGCATTTATTGCCCGATTTTGCCGAAATTTGGGACAGTGAATAAAGTTTAGCCCCTCGACATAATTCTGTAATTTGGCCCAGATCGGTTCAGATTTGGATATAGCCCCCATATAGACCGATCCGCCGATTTAGGGTCTTAGGGCCATAAAAGCCACATTTACTATCCGATTTTGCTGAAATTTTAAACAGTGAGTTGTGTTAGGCCCTTGGGCATTCTTCTTCAATTTTGCTCAGATCGGTCCAGATTTGGATATAGCCGATCCTCCGATTTAGAATCTTCGGCCCATAAAAGCCACATTTATTATCCGATTTTGCTGAAATATGGGAGAGTGAGTTGTGATAGGCTCTTTGACATCCTTCTTCAATTTGACCCAGATCGGTTAGGATTAGGATATAGCTGCCATATAGACCGATTCGCCGATTTAGGGTCTTAGCCCCATACAAGCCACATTTATTAACCGATTTTGCTGAAATTTGGGACAGTGAGTTGTGTTTGGCCCTTTGACATCCTTCTTCAGTTTGGCCCAGATCGGTTCAGATTTGGATATAGCTGCCACATAGACCGATCTCTCGGTTTTAGGTTTTGGGGCCATAAAAGGCGCATTTATTGTCCGATATCGCTGAAATTTGAGACAGTGGGTTGTCTTAGATCCTTCGACGACTTTCTTCAATTTGGCTCGTATCGGATCAGATTTGGATATAGCTGCCATATAGACCGATCTCTCGGTTTTAGGTTTTGGGGCCATAGAAGGCGCGTTTATTGTCCGAAATCGCTGAAACTTGGGACAGCGGGAATTATGTGGGTTCTTCGACATCCTTCTTCAGTTTAGGCTTGATTGGGTCAGATTTGAATATATCTGCCATATAAACCGATCGCTCGGTTTTAGGTTTTGGGGCCATAAAATGCGCTTTTATTGTCCGATGGCGCCGAAATTTTTAACAGCGAGTTGTGTTAGGCTCTTCATCATTTTTCTGCAACTTGGCCCAAATCGGTCCAGATTTGAATATACCTGTCATGTGGACCGATATCTCGATTTAAAGGCTTGGCCCCATAAAAGGCGCATTTATAATCCCATTTAACTGAAATTTGACACTGTGACACAACTTATGTTAGGCTTTTCGACATCCATGTTGTATATATTTCAGGGGTTTGTAAAAGATTAGTAAAAAATATCATAACAATTTTCATTTTCGGTTTTTGCATATTTGTCCACCGGAGAATCACTGTGCGTCATTTGTCCGTCCATATCCGTTCATATATTGAGCTCCCATATAAAGTGTTCCTTCGACTTGATTTCTTGAAACGCTATAAGCCGCATTAATTGGGCAAATTCGGTTCTTAGTGTTCTTATATGGCCTCCAAAGTCTGTGATGAGTATGGTCTAAATGGGTCTATAACCTAATATCGCTCCTATAGAAACTGATCTTGCGGTTTGGCCTCCAGAAGCCTCCATTTTTTCCGATTCGTCTTGAAATGCACGAGGTGTTCTTTACTACTTTCAACGGTCGGTGTTATAACCTTGTATAGCTCCCATACAAATCGATCATCCGATTGGACTTTTTGCGCCTCTGGAAGTTCCAATTGCTGTTCGATTTGGCTGAAATTCTGCACAAAGTGTTCTGTTATGACTTTCAACAATCGTGCCAAATATCTGGTTGGGTTGAAATTTTGCACGTGGTGTTTTTTACGACTTCGGAAGTCGTGCCAAGTAGTTTCAAATCAGTATATAGCCTAATATAATTCCCATATAAACCGATTTTCCCGATATAGCTGACATTTTGCACGTAGTGTTTTGTTATGACTTCCAACATCCATTGTAGATAATATCGAAATCACTCTAAAACTCATCTTCCGATTAGCCTTCAACTGTTTCAATTTTTGCCTGGATTGTCAGAAATTTGGAACGAAAAGTAAAATTATGGTCTTCAAATAAGTTCGGCCCGGCTGAACGTAGCACTTTTTACTTGTTAATTTAATGTTTCTGATTTTGGCTGAAGTTTTATTTCGTTTTTAGTTCCATTATTTGTTTGATATACCTTTTGCCATTACTTTTGCCCAAAACGGCAACGCAATTCCCATAACACTCTAGTTTATATTAATTTCCCTTGGTGCAATAGCACAGAATATAGGGAAATTTTACTTTCTCCCAATGTTTGTGTTTGTTGCCTCAGTTCGCTCGGTTGTTTGCTTTGGTTGTTTGTTGTGTGTGTTTGCACTTGCCCTAGTCTGTCCATTTGAGCGCTCTCTCTCTCTCTCTCTCCCTCTCTTTGCTATGCCAATGAATGAATATGGTGATGGGTGGCAATGGTGCTGTTATAATACTGCAGGGGTTTGTATGCAACACTAACAGCCTGTTGCCGTGTTGCTCAATAATGGTTTGTGTCTGTATACGTGTATGTGTGTGTGCGTCTATTGTTGTCGGTTAGACTGTTGGTATGCTGTTTCCTGCTATGTTCGTTCGCAAAAAAAGGGTAATTACATTATGAATATTTGCGTTTGTCATTATAAACTGTCATCATTAGAGGTTTTTACAGATTAAGTCCCTATCTTTGCGTCAACATAACAAACAGCCCTTTTGAGCTATAAGTGTGTGTGCGTGTGTGTGTGTATGTGTTATGGCTTGTTTGTCAGTGTCTATTGTTTTGTGTTATCAAAAAGGCATAGACACTTCTGTTTCAGCTTATCGGAAATTCAGAAGTTCATTAGACAACAACAAACAAAGTACACAGTACAAAGCCCCTGGAAAATAGGTCATACGGATGTTTGCATAAACTAAAGCCAAACAAAGGAAGTTTTTATATTGTCTCAAAAAAAAAAAAAAGGCTAAGAAAAAGTATGCTTGTTAAGTCGGTAGGGAAATTGTGACTTTTGTTTGTAGTTGGTTTTAATGGAAGCACAATGCAAGCATATTGTTTTGACTTTAAGAGTAAGGGTTTTGTTTTGGACAGACGGCTTAATTGGTACTTTTGTAATGACTGCAACTGAGAGATGGTCAACAACAATAGAAAATATTTTTTTAATTGGCTTTCGAATTTCCGCAAGTGGCAAGGAAAATTAAGCCATTTATGTTAAAGCGAGTAAAAAATTTTTATTACCTGCTTATTTGGAGAAGAGGATTTTTAAAGGAAATCAAAAACAATTATCTTAAAAAAATCGAAAAAATGTGTCCTAAATTTCCTTGAATATAATAGCAGAACGCAACAAATTTCTCGAAACTTGTATATCTTGTATGTTTTTTTCGATTGCTGTTGTAAAGTCCATAGAGTCTTCAACCTTCCAGTACTAGCAAACTTGCAACATAGCTTAGGTACTTCCAGAATGTGATATGTAAATTTATGGGCAAATTTTTTTAAGGAAAAAGGGGGATATTCTCACACATGCTGTCCGATTCAAGTTAAAGCTCAATGTGAAGTGACACCCGTTTTTTATAGTCGAGTCCGAACGCAGTGGCGCAACGCCTTAACTTTTTGGGGGCATATTGCCTAACAAATGTAGCCAGCAATAAGAGGGGATAGGTTAGGTTAGGTTGGGTTGAAAAGAAGGTGCAGATATTAATCCGTCCCATGCCACTATGGGCATACACCTAAGCCAGTCATCGGCTTGTTGTGCACTCTAAATACAAAAAAAAAAAACTCGAAAAAGAAAATCTAAGTTAGGAATTCCATGCTACTTACAAAATCCTTAATTGTTTTCCATACCACGCGCTTAAATTGGTTTATGTCTGGTATAGTGTCCTATCACTTACCGCACCGATTTAACAGAATTGAACTCTTAGTACTACGTGTCGCGTAATTATACCAAAAGCTATACCGACTTCCTTCTTACTTACTTTCAGTAATAGCCTCGTCTTCTCACGATCTGGATCCCCCATAGGATTTTCGCCTTCCAACCGACCGTTTCGCTGTTCCACAATATTGCATGGGCGTGGTGCTCATCGCTTCGCCTATGCCAAGACAACATGTTCTCTGAACCTGTTGTATGGTCCTTATGTTCCACTTTTTCTTCATAGCAGTCCACCAAACTTCTGAGGCGTAAGTTAATATTGGTTGAATCATGCTCCTGTAAAGCCAGTGGACTATCCTCGGATTCAGGCCCCATTTCGAGCCTACGGCTCGTCTACATAGTGCCCAACATCTGTGAGCCTTCTCAGTACGCTCCTGAATGTGACACTTCCAATTCAGTTTCCTGTCCAAGATCACACCTAAGTATTTGACCTTGTCAGATATCGAAATCGTCTTATTGAGGAAACGTGGTGCGTCAAATTGGCCCACCTTCATCTTCCTCGTGAACAGGCATATTTCAGTCTTCTCTGGGTAAACATTGAGACCTCTGGGTTTAGCCCAGTCATATGCCATATGCAAGACCACTGCTGAAAATGTTGTATGATGTTCTCGCTAGGATTCGAAACCTGGCGTTCTGCATCATAGGCAAACATTCTAACCTCTGCGCAACGATGACCTCGATGACCTGGTTATAAGTCGTGTAGTATTGGCAGCACAGATGAACTGGTAAAGTGTACTCCCTGTTTATAAGCAGTACACGCATCTAGCACGTTGACCTCAACAACCAATCAGTCTTACCCGTTTCGGCATTAAGATATCTGCCGATATGTAGTTTAGCGATACCATGTTTGCAGAGGAGATTGACTTTATGGGAGGCGGCTTAACTCCAAGAATGCCGTTCAATTGGTTGCCATTATATCTACTATTTAAACCTTGTTGGTGTGCTGCTTGGATTTGAGTTTCCCTCTTGTAGCGTGGAACTTCTTGCTCTGGATCGTGAATATACAACCAAGGCGGTGGTTGCCTATAATGGTGATTTGACGGAACCAATGACGGAGAAGTGTGTTATAGCCAGCGACAGCCTCTAGACCTTTTTTGAAGTCTAGTTCGGGCCACATAATTTTGGACACAACCTCCCTTTGTGACCATATGTCATTCGTTGACCATCGGGCAAGACGTACAGATTCCAGTTGCCCCGGAATAATTCAGGTAGTTCCTAGTTTCGCAAGCTCGCCCTCTTTATAATAACTCTCTTGAAAATCGCAGTCTTTCCTGTGTGCTTGAACCGTCACATGAGTTTAGCTTCCATACTTATAGCAAATCAATAACTTCAGTTTGATACTACGAGGAATTAGATTTTACGAGAAATTTTCCTTTCAAATACTCTTAGTATGCCCCATCTGCTTTCACAAGTACCTATTTACCTAATAAATTGAATTATGTTTGCTAAGTCGATACCATCAGTTCACTAGTGCCATGCTCAAAAATTGCTGGTATTAGTTTCCATGTTGTCTCAAAATAATTTAATTATAAACATTATTATAAAATCTTTAGATTGTTATTAGATTTAATATGCAATTCTCCAGTAAATTTATACTCCTTGAGCAGCTATTAAGTATCATAAATTATGGATGAGTAATAAAATAAATACAAATATCAAATATTTCAAGTATTTATTTAAATGTTTGCATGAATAAAAGTGCAACAAATAGTTAATTGTATTAAAATTATGTATTAAACTAAGCATCAACTAAAATCTCTAGGGTAGAAGTTTTGAATTGTGAATTTCCACATTTCTCCAACTGTAAACGAAAGGGCAAGGCACTCACATTCATGCAAGTACTTAAATTTTCAATTTAGTGTGGTTGAATAAACTTCAATACTAAGAGTTCACTCAAGTGGAGACGACCTTTATGGTAAATACACAAGCAACCATACACATGCCGTGATGTATTTGCTTTAATGACTAGTTATTGATCAACCACCATCAGCCCACTACCCTTAAGATTACAATAATAACAACAACACTAAGTAAATAAATTAATAAATTCGAATTTGGACTACAAATATTCGTCATTAATGAAGCACACTCACTGAATGGGCAAATGATTGAGTGTCCCAGAGAGTGTGCCAGTGTGTGTGTGGATGAGTGTTAGTGTGTGAATGTGTCAATACAACAAACATGAAGTATGACGTGCATGGGTTGATGTTATTGCTGTGTAAACACAATTTTGAACAAATACTTCTCCCCCCTTTCTCAATAGCACTCTCTTTCTCACAACCACGCAACTAAACAGCAATAAGATAAACAAACAACAACAATGCTAAAGCTATAACTGCAACTAGTACAACTACTTGTTCTTGGTCAAACACAAGACAGAGAAATATGAATGAAAGACTAAATAAACCAATGGACACACAGCCAGACATACAGACACACATATGGGTCACATCATAGACCGAAAACAAGCCAAAGACTGCTTATAGTAAATGGCTACACATGGGGTGAAGGGCGAAAATAACCTAAGGGAGCGTAATATTTCTTAATTATGCTGAGCAAATCTTCAATTTAAAACATTTTCCCGTTCTAATTATAAAATGATTACAACTTCAAATAGTTTTACACATGATCTGTTGCTTAAAATCATGCAGCAACCCATAATCCCATATTTGTATTTGTCAAATTTATGTGCTCTATTGATTCGCTTCAGTAGTAATTATTTATGTTCAAAGGCCTTTCAATATACGTATTTAGCTTTTTGTTTTTGTTTCAATGGGGCTTTGGATTTGTTATTTCTGGGACACCGCAGGCGTTCTCTCATCATCGTCATGGACTCATTGCGAGATCAACGTCATCCATGTTCATGATTTCCATAATTATAAGCGAACCAAACATAATATCACAAACAAACCACAATTGTCAAAGCGAATGTAATTTTAAGCACCTAATGGATGAGGGGGTCTGATCGAAATGTGTGGTTCGAATACCCCTGCGTGCACTTAAATAAATAACTTATTGAATTAGTCATTGGACAATTGGCATTTGTTCATAGTTTGTCAATATTTATGCAGTGGTACACTTCAGTGACCTAGGGGAAATTAGAGAAAAACAAGTAAAAGCGTGCTAAGTTCGGCCGGGCCGAATCTTATAAACTCTCCACTATGGATCGCATTTGTCGACTTCTTTTGATGTTGGATATCATAACAAAGATATCATAACAAAGCACGTCGTGCGCACTCTAGAGACTGAAGAAGTCAAGACCCCAGATCGGTTTATATGGCAGCTATATCAGGTTATAAACCGATTTGAACCATACTTGGCACAATTGTTGAATATTATAACAAAATACTACGTGCAAAATTTCATTCCAATCGGACAAGAATTGCGCACTCTAGAGGCTCAAGAAGTCAAGACCCAAGATCGGTTTATATGGCAGCTATATCAAAACATGGACCGATATGGCCCATTTACAATACCAACCGACCTACACTAATAAGAAGTATTTGTGCAAAATTTCAAGCGGCTAGCTTTACTCCTTCGGAAGTTAGCGTGCTTTCGACAGACAGACGGACGGACGGACGGACGGACAGACGGACGGACATGGCTAGATCGACATTGTTGAAGAAAGAGAATGAACAACCTAATATACTACTTTGTATTGAATAATTAAAACAGAACATAGTTTGTTTGCTTTTGTAAATTTGTCATATTGTATAAATAGAAAAAATAAATTTTTTATTCGTTGTAAAACTCTTAACATAATAACAGGTTATGGGCCCTTCCGCGTTTTAAGATCGAAAATAAGGGTAATTCTGTGATTTATAACGAGGTCTTGAGCACAAGATGGCAACGAATATGCAATTGGAAAAACTTCGTGGAAGTGAAAACTTTGAAGACTGGAAGTTTGCAGTTGAGGCATATTTCCAAATGAAAGGTCTGTGGAAATCCCTTCAAGACACAGAAGAAAAAGAGGATAAGAATATTCTAGCAAAGGCGGAATTAATATTATTGGTTGACAAATCTGTTTATCCCCATATCCGAGAATGTGGTAGTGCGAAGGAAATTTGGACTGCATTAGCCACAGTTTATGAAGACAATGGTTTGGTAAGGAGAGTTGGATTAATTCAAAAATTCTGCTCAACAAAATTGAAAGATTGCACAAACGTTGAAGAATATGTGAATGAAATAATCAACTCCGCCCATAAATTGCGAGCTGTTGGACTTCATATGGATGAAGAATGGATTGGATCAATGCTTCTGGCTGGATTGCCCGACGAGTATAAGCCAATGATTATGGGAATCCAAAGTTCAGGTATTAAGATTACAGGAGATGCCATAAAACTAAAGATATTGCAGGATGTTAAGATTGAAGGAACCGAAATGGCGCTTGCAGGTAACAAAAAGAGAATTGGAAAAAATAACAAAGGACTAAAATGTTACAATTGCAATCAATATGGTCATATTGCTGCCAAATGTCTCAGCAAGTCAATCAAGAAAACATTTAAAAAATACGAGAGCGGAAATTCTGCGATGGGAGCTTTTTCGGTACGTAATCTAAATAACAAAGACTGGTTTTTTGATTCGGGTGCAACTGCCCACATGTGTTCAAGTTCGGAATTGTTTAGTAGTCGATATGAAGAAAAGAAAACAGAAGTAATAATTGCAAATAACACCACAATGAGTGTTGATGGAATTGGAAATGTTGACATGGTTTCGGCAGTAGGAAACTCCAGGGAAAACGTTTCGTTCAAAGATGTTCTTCATGTTCCTGATTTGTGCATTAACCTACTGTCAGTTTCAAAAATTGTTGAAAACGGATACAAAGTTGTATTTAACGGAAAAGGTTGCAAAGTTATCAATGATAGTGGCAAAACCATTGTTACTGGAGATTTGGTAGATGGAATGTTTCGTATGAATATTTCAAGTAACAAATCTATGATATCTCAAAGAAAAGTTGAAGAAAGCAATTTGTGGCATAAGCGAATCGGCCATGTAAATAATGAAACGTTGAGAAAAATGGCTTCAGGAGCTGTTCTAGGTGTGAACTGTGAAATAAGCAATGATAACTGCATCTCTTGCTTAAAAGGTAAGATATCAAGAAATCCTTTTAACGACACGGGAACAAGAGTTGGTGGTACACTAGATTTAATACATACTGATCTCTGTGGTCCAATGGAGACATCTTCAATTGGTGGTTCGCAATATATTCTTACATTTATCGACGACTTCTCAAGAAAAGTATTTATTTATTTTTTGAAACGAAAATCTGAGGTTGCTGATAAGTTTGTTGAATTCAAAAATTATGTTGAAAATCAAACAGGAAGAAAAATTAAATCCTTAAGAAGTGACAACGGCACAGAATTTTGCAATGGAAAAATGAAGCGGATAATGATTGACAACGGCATTTATCATCAGACTACGGTACCATATTCACCTCAGCAAAACGGTGTATCCGAAAGAATGAACCGTACCATAGTTGAGAAAACGAGATGTCTTTTAGCTCAGTCTTGTTTGCCAAAAAAGTTTTGGGCTGAAGCAGCAAACACCGCAGTTCATTTAATTAACCTGATTCCAACCAAAGTACTCAACGATGTTTCGCCGG
The DNA here is from genome assembly GCF_963082655.1 of Stomoxys calcitrans. NCBI lineage: Eukaryota > Metazoa > Arthropoda > Insecta > Diptera > Muscidae > Stomoxys > Stomoxys calcitrans. The sequence goes on along the minus strand of NC_081556.1, from coordinate 46,723,887 downwards.
AAGAGGTTTGGTGTGGTAAAAAACCTTGTTTAAAGTATCTGAGAGTTTTTGGATGCAAAGCCGTGATACACATCCCTAAACAAAAAAGGAAGAAGCTAGATTTAAAGGGGAAAGAAGCAATATTTGTTGGTTACGGTGATCATAAGAAAACTTACCGTTTTTATGATCCTGAGAAAAATAACATCGTATTGAGCAGAGACGTTAAATTTTTGGAGAATCAATTCTGTGAAGATGTGCCTAAAAATGACGATCCATTTTATAGTTTTCGCCGATGTGATACAGTGGGGGAAATATCTGATGATGATGATTTAAACGATACCTTGCAAGACTCAAATAATAAAACAGCTGAAGATGATCAAAATGAGCAAGATAATTCAGAATCTGAATACTACTCGGACGAAGCGAATGGTTCATTACCTCATGGGCCTGCAAATGAATCTGAGAATGTAAATCCGATATCATCAGAAGTTGAAATCGCACCGTCGAAAAATTTACGAAAATCTACAAGAACTTCAAAGCCGGTAAGTAGATATGGATATGCATGTCATACATCAGATGAAGATGAGGAACCCAAGACCGTACAACAAGCACTAGAAGGAATTAATAAACAAGAATGGAAAAAGGCAATGGATGACGAAATACAAGCCTTGTTACAGAATAGAACTTGGGAAATAACTGACTTGCCAAAAGGAAAAAAACCAATTGATAGTAAATGGTGTTTCAAAATAAAACGCAATTCGAATGGTGAAATTGAGAGATATAAAGCTAGACTTGTCGTGAAGGGGTATTCTCAAAAGTATGGGATAGATTATGAGGAAACCTTCTCTCCAGTGGTGAGATATTCCTCAATACGTCTCCTTTTAAGTTTGGCAGTGCAACATAATCTTGACATAGACCAAATGGATGTAGTAACGGCGTTCCTTCAAAGCGACTTGAGTGAAGAAATTTATATGAAAATACCGGAAGGCCTTAAAGAAAACGATGGGAAAGTTTGTAAGCTACGGAAATCGTTATATGGTCTTAAACAAGCTAGTCGAATTTGGAATAAGAAGTTAGACGAAACTTTAAAGAAAATTGGTCTTACTCAGTCTAAAACCGAACCTTGCGTCTACTACAAATTAAATGAATTTGAAATAACATACGTTGCAATATATGTTGACGATATTTTGATTTTTACCAACAACAACGATTCTAAAATGAATATTAAGAAAAGACTATCAGAAAGTTTCAAAATGAAAGATATTGGTGATGCTGGGAATGAGAATCACAAGAGATAGAGAAAACGGAAAATTGTGGATAGATCAAGAACTGTATATCAAAAATGTATTGAAAAAGTTTAATATGCAAAATTGCAATTCTGTTTCTACGCCATTGGATGTAAATCAAAAACTAACGAAGGATATGTGTTCATCAAAGGAGAGTGAAACTTGTAACGTGCCGTATCAAGAAGCTGTAGGAAGTTTGACATATGCTGCACAAGTCTGTCGTCCAGATATATCATACGCAATGGGGGTTTTGTCAAGATATAACAATAATCATGGAAAACCACACTGGGAAGCAGTTAAACATGTAATGAGATACCTTAAAGGCACAGTGGATTATAAGCTTCAATTTTCAAAAGACAATAATGAGTATCTACAAGGATTTTCTGATGCAGATTGGGCAGGTGACCTTGATGAAAGGAAGTCTACTTCAGGATACGTTTTCATGTTTCAAATTGGGAGTATTTCCTGGAATTCAAAGAAACAGTCAACCACTGCCTTATCAACAACTGAAGCAGAATATATGGCAGTATCAGCATCTGCACAAGAAGCATTATGGTTGGGATCCTTGTTCAAAGAATTGGGAAATTCTTCTTTTATCAAAATTAAATGTGACAACCAAAGTGCGATAAATTTGACCAATAATAGCACATACCATGCACGATCAAAACATATTGATATAAGACACCATTTCGTGAGGGAACTAGTCGAAGATAAAAAAATAGCTATCGAATACATAAACACTAATGATATGGTCGCCGATGTCCTTACGAAACCTTTATCAAGAATAAGACACTTACAATGCTGTGAGCTGATGGGATTAGGAGTTCAATCTAGTGGGGGTGTTGAAGAAAGAGAATGAACAACCTAATATACTACTTTGTATTGAATAATTAAAACAGAACATAGTTTGTTTGCTTTTGTAAATTTGTCATATTGTATAAATAGAAAAAATAAATTTTTTATTCGTTGTAAAACTCTTAACATAATAACAGACATAAAATTTCACAACGATCAAGAATATATATACTTTATAGGGTCTCAGACGAATATTTCGAGTAGTTACAATCAGAATGACGAAATTAGTATACCTCCATCCTATGGTGGAGGGTATAAAAAGGCAAAGGCAACAGACGGTAGGAGGGGAGAAAACCCGAGCTTGAGCTGAAGAAATGCCCTTCGCTACGCAAGCACGAACCCACCTACGCCGGAGCCTGTGTCAACCCACCTACGCCGGAGCCTGTGTCAACCCACCTTCGGAACCATCCTGTTCCCTCAATCTCAGGAGAGATACCAGAGGGTATAATAATAAAAAGAGAGTTTAAGCAATAACGTGAATATAAAACAAGTAAGAGCGTGCTAAGTTCCGCCGGGCCCAATCTTATATACCCTCTACCATTGATCGCATTTGTCGAGTTCAGTGTGCAGTATCTCTTTTTAGACAAACAAAGAATATTGAATAAGAACTGTTATGCTATTGGATCTATATAAAGTTATAGTCTGATTCGGACCATAAATGAATGCTGAACATTGTATAAGTCATTGTGTAATATGTCAGTTCATTCGGATAAGAATTGTGCCTTGTAGGGGCTCAAGAAGCAAAATCGGGAGATAGATTTATATGGGAGCTGTATCAAGCTATTGATGGATTCAGACCATTTTAGACACGTATATTGAAGGTCATGAGAGAAGCCGTTGTACAAAATTCGGATGAGAATTGCGCGCTCTAGAGGCTCAAGAAGTCAAGACCCAAGATCGGTTTATACGGCAGCTATATCAAACCATAGACCGATTAAAACCACACTTAGCGCCGTTGTTGGAAGTGCTACCAAAACACTACATGCAAAATTTAAGTTTAATCGGACGAAAATTGCGCCCTCTAGAGGCTCAAAAAGACCAAAGATCGGTTCATATGGCAGCTATATCAAAACATGGACCGACTTAAACCGCACTTAGAGAGCTTGTTGGAAGCGTTACCAAAACACTACGTGCAAAATTTCAATAAAATCAGAAAAGAATTGCGCCTTCTAGCTATTTCAAAACAAGGACCGATTTAGCCCATTTACAATACCAACTGACCTAAACTAATAAAAAGTATGTTCAAAATTTTAAGCGGCTAGCTTTATTCCTTCGAAAGTTAACGTACTTTCGACAGACAGACGCACGTACGGACGGACGGACGAACATGGCTAGATCGACTTAAAATGACATGACTATCAAGAATATATTGGGTTGCCCAAAAAGTAATTGTCGGTAATATAGTAGTAATAAAGTCGGCGTTGACAAATTTTTTCAACGGCTTGTGACTCTCTAATTGCATTCTTTCTTCTGTCAGTTATCAGCTGTTACTTTTAGCTTGCTTTAGAAAAAAAGTGCGCGAAATTTTGTTTACATTTGTTTGTTTGGCGTCAATTTTAATATGGGTACCACATGTATTGAAAGAAATTCATTTAACAAACCGAATCAACGCTTGTGATATGCACCTTAAACGCAATGAATTCGATCCGTTTTTAAAACGAATCATAACTGGAGATGAAAAATGGATTGTTTACAACAACGTTAGTCGAAAACGATCATGGTCCAAGCATGGTGAACCAGCTCAAACCACTTCAAAGGCTGATATCCACCAAAAGAAGGTTATGCTGTCTGTTTGGTGGGATTGGAAGGGTGTGGTATATTTTGAGCTGCTTCCAAGGAACCAAACGATTAATTCGGATGTTTACTGTCAACAATTGGACAAATTGAATACAGCCATCAAGGAGAAGCGACCAGAATTGGTCAATCGTGAAGGTGTCATATTCCACCAGGACAACGCTAGACCGCACACATCTTTGGTCACTCGCCAAAAACTGAGTGAGCTTGGCTGGGAACTTTTGATGCATCCACCATATAGCCCTGACCTTGCACCATCAGACTACCATTTATTTCGATCTTTGCAGAACTCCTTAAATGGTAAAACTTTCGGCAATGATGAGGCTATAAAATCGCACTTGGTTCAGTTTTTTGCAGATAAAGGCCAGAAGTTCTATGAGCGTGGAATACTAAATTTGCCAGGAAGATGGCAAAAGGTTATCGAACAAAATGGCAATTATATATTTGATTAAAGTTCATTCTAAGTTTTATTAAAAATGAATATACTTTCTTTTAAAAAATCCGCAATTACTTTTTTGGCAACCCAATATATACTTTACAGGGTCTTAGACGCATATTTCAAGGTGTTACAAACAGTGGAGGGATCAGTTCGACTGAAATACAAGAAAAAAGGCGTTAAGTTCCGCCGGGCCGAACTTTGAATACCCACCACCTCAGGTATATGTGTAAGCCACATTTCATTAAAATCCGGTGAAATTTGCATACCTTATGTCCCATAGCAGTTATATCGAAATATGTTCCGATTTGGACCAAATAATAATAAGTACAATAGATACAACAAGTAAAATCGTGCTAAGTTCGGCCGGGCCTAATCTTATATACCCTCCACCATGGGTCGCATTTTTCGAGTTCTTTTCCCGGCATCCCTTCGTTGGCAAAAAAGAATATAAGAAAAGATTTGCTCTGCTATTAGAGCGATATCAAGATATGGTCCGGTTTGGACCACAATTAAATTATATGTTGGAGACCTCTGTAAGATGTCAGCCAATTCGAATAAGAATTGCGCCCTTTGGGGGCTCACGAAGTAAAATAGAGAGATCGATTTATATGGGAGCTGTATCGGGCAATAGACCGATTCAGATCATAATAAACACTTATGTTAACGGTCATGAGAGGATCCGTCGTACAAAATTTCATGCAAATCGGATAATAATTGCGACCTCTAGAGGCTCAAGAAGTCAACACCCTAGATCGGTTAATATGGCAGCTATATCAGGTTATGAACCGATTTGAACCTTATTTGACACTGTTGTTGAAAGTAAGAATAAAATAAGTCATGCAAAATTTCAGCAAAATCGGAGAAGAATTGCGCCCTCTAGAAGCTCAAGAATCAAGTCCCCAGATCTGTTTATATGACAGCTATATCAGATTATGAACCAATTTAAACAATTAGTGCACAAATTCATTCAAATCGGATAAGAATTGCGCCCTCTAGAGGCTCAAGAAGTCAAGACCCAAGATCGGTTTATATGGTAGCTATATCAAAACATCGACCGATTTGAACCATACGTGGCGCAGTTGTTGAATGTAATAACAAAACACGTCGTGCAAAATTTCATTCCAATCGGATAAGAATTGCGCACTCTTGAGGCTCAAAAAGTCAAGACCCAGATCGGTTTATATGGCAGCTATATCAAAACGTAGGCCGATATGGCCCATTTACAATACAACTGACCTACACTAATAAGAAGTATTTGTTCAAAATTTTAAGCGGCTAGCTTTACATCTTCGGAAGTTAGCGTGCTTTCGACACACAGACGGACGGACGGACATGGCTAGATCGACATGAAATGTCGCGACGATCAAGAATATATATACTTTATGGGGTCTCAGACGAATATTTCGAGTAGTTACAAACAGAATGACGAAATTAGTATACCCCCCATCCTATGGTGGAGGGTATAATAATAATAATAAACCGATCTGAAACATATACGACACGAATGTCGAAAAACCTAACATAAGTCACTGTGTCAAATTTCATTGAAATCTGATTATAAATGCTTCTATTATATCTCCTAGACTTTAAATCCTGATATCGGCCTATTTGGCAGATATATCCAAATCTGAACCGATTTGGGCCAAGTTGCAGAAAAAAAAAAGAGACGAGGCGTTTAATGTCTTACGTTGACATGGTAACCTCTGCGCTACGGTGGCCATCGTCTTTATAAGTCTTCCACAATTAACCGATTTCACTCCCACTAGTCGCATAAAAATCTCATTTGGCATCCTTCTTTATAGCTCTAAAGTCTCTGTTCCACTTCCTCTTGTCCTTTTTATACGAGAGCCTTTATTAGGGATATATTAAAATCATTTATGTCAATATTTGGCGTTTTGGCAGCATAATCTATTGGAAAATGTGTCAATTCTTCATTCAAGTAAGATTTGTAGGGCCTTCAGTTTGGACCTACAACTATACTACTCATAAAAATCCATATCTTAATCTTCATCATAAGACCAAATTGCCACTTATCCTTCTGTCTCCTCACAGCTCATTGAATTATTGATTATTTTCAGCAATTGATTATTCAAAGGAACGCTCATTGCACCAAATTAAATTGGTTATAGCGTTGCCAGAGCACCATTCAAGATATGGAAAGAAGAATGATTTAATCGATAAATAAATTCCCATAATCCCACTAATTGCAGAGTTCAATAATTTCTGCATTAATGCTCTTTTAGCTGAAGGAATTGAACTGTGGTGCAGCAACTGCTAACACCACTACACTACCATCACCAGAAACCGAAGCCAAAGCGAAAGCCATAGACAACGACATCAACATCGACTTAACCACAAACGCTGCATTAACATTTTGAACTCTTAAGCCTTTTGTTCTCAAAATGCCTTTCCTTTGCACAATTCGCTTGCTCGCTTCTCTTCCACTTTTGGCTGGTGGGAGGGGGGTGAGACTAACAATGGAGGGACAATTACCGATTAAGTGAATTTAAATGGTTTCGGTCAAATAATTACACTTCAATTACATTTCAATGCATCATCACTAGCAGAGAAGGCTGCAAACTGATGTTGAGAAGTGTAGGAATACAAAAGAAAAGTGAAAAAACAACAGAACTGACATAAGTAGTGAAATATATTTTTAAACGGACGAAGGTACCAGTTACTCTTGAGAAAGCAACTGATACTACAATCTCTTCTGCGGAGCCCGATAAGAGGATCTGGTCTCTTGAAAAGCAAGAGACCACAAAACCCCTGAAAAGAAACAAGATAGCTCGGCTCTTTCAAGTACTTAGGTAGGACTGAATCAGCCGTTAAATCGACCATTTCGCCCACTGTGGGAGACTCCAAAAAGTATGCTTCAGAGGGATACCATGGCAGCCGGTTGTACGCACCGGATTGACCCGATAGAATCCTCATCGGCAAGGGCTGCCGCCTCAGTGTACGTGTTCGTCTTTTTTCGTCATGGGAGAGCCACATCCCGGAGTGCCTTCTCCGCAGGCTTCTAGTCCGTGCCGGGATTCAAAAGAACCCAGGACCCTGGTTCTGTTTGGTTTGCCAGAACCGCCTTCATCATCGGTCGGTGTCGAAGAGATGTTACCGGTGCATGGAGTGGGTACATTTCCGATCTTGCTCTGGCCTCACTTCACTACGGGAGTATAGTCATACTGGCTATGTCGCAAGGTGCTGTGTGCGAACATAGCCAGCAGTGGGTCACAAGCGTCGTCGTCGGACTATGTGACCCCCCCGACCTCTCTCGGACGGCCATTTACGCAACGGCCGCATCGTAGCCCTAATATTGCCAGGCCAGTGCCGGGAGGTGTATCGTTCTTGCAGTTAAACTGCAACGGACTTCGTGGCAAGATCGATGAGATCGTGGACTTTATGAGTCGGAAGAGCATATTGGTCGCAGCGATCCAGGAGACAAAGCTGACCAACACCTGCAACTTGCACAGTTGTCACGGTTACAATGTGCTACATAAGGAATGGAGGTGGAGGATTGGCCTTCGTAATACACCATTCCGTGCAGTATAGACCTATTTCGCCTGCGCTTGACGCTAGTGACCCCTACATAGAATGCATGGGGGTAGCAGTCAGGTCTGATACTGCCGAGATAGAGCTATACAACGTGTATATACCGCCGGTTGGTAGCTGTGTCCCGATTAATGGTCAGGCTTACAACCCCGACATAAGTGGGTTGCTATCTGGCCATAATCGTCTGGTCCTAGGGGACTTTAATGCGCATCACACGTCATGGCATTCTCCCCTAGGTAACGACCAGCGTGTCATAGCTTTGACAGATTGATAGCTCCACGCTTTGCACGGTGAATGAGGATGCCCCCACTAAGATTACGAGGAGGTGCAGCAGCTCGCCAGACATCTCAATTTCATCCCCTGAACTCCTGATCTCTTTGGGGTCAGACCACCTCCCCATAATTCTCACCATCGACCGACCACCCGACTTCATAACCTCTGAGCGCCGTATGTTTATCAATTATAAGAAGGCCGATTGATTGGCTTCAGAGAGTATACCAATCGCCGCTTCAGTGAACTGCCACCCCCCTCTGATGTGCTTGTGGCCGAGAGGAAATTCCGAGACATCATTAACGCAGCAACCGCTCGCTTTATACCAGCCGGTCGAATACCCCAAGTGCGACCCAATTTCCCGGCGCAAGCAGTGGTACTCGCAGACGAGCGTGATGGGATACGTGCTATGGACCCCGCTAACTCCAGAACCAGCGAGCTGAATCTGGAAATAAACAGGGTAGTCAACGAACATAAGCGGAACAGTTGGAGCAATGTAACTTAGGTAGACGGCCGGTAGACGGGATGACAGGACCTCAGTCGCTTTTGGCGAGATAACAGTGACTGATCCGAAAAGATGCGCCATGTTGTTCAACCTTCAATTTATTGTGCATCCCGTGAGAGACAGGGCAAGGAGAAGAGCCATTCGCCGTATTCGTGGTCTCCGAGCCGATGAACAGCCATCACAATTTACCGTGGGCGAAGTTACGAATGTCATCCGTGGCGCCAAATTTTCTAAGGCGTTGGGCCCCGACGGAATCTCTACATTGATGTTGAAGAATCTGGATTCACCTGGAGTTGAGTACCTTACCACTGTCCTCAACCTGTCATTGAACACTCTTATAGTTCCCGATGTCTGGAAAATGGGCAGAGTGATCCCGCTACTGAAGTCTGGAAAAGACCCGAGTTTGGGGGAGTCGCACAGACCGATCTCCCTTCTGTCACCAGTGGCAAAGACGCTTGAGGCATTACTCCTCCCGAGCCTCGTAGGAGAATTTCCATTCGCCGAGCATCAACATGGATTTCGGAGGCTTCACAGCACAACAACAGCTTTGCATGCCATCACCGCACACATTTGTCGTGTGCGGTGATGGCAGGCCATGTGATAGAAGGGTCCTCGTGGCACTGGATATTTAGCAAGCATTCGACACGGTCAGCCATGTCAAATTATTTGAAGACATCGCCAACACGTTCCTCCAGCCAGGCATGAAATGTTGGTCGCGAATTATCTGTGTGGCCGCCAGTCATTTGTGGAATTTAGGGATAAGAAGTCGAAACACCGCAGAGTGAAACAGGGAGTTCCGCAAGGTGGGGTGATATCTCCGGCACTATTTAACCTCTACCTATCCTCCATTCCACCCCCTCCACACGGCATAGAGATCGCATCATATGCGGACGATTGTACAATCATGGTATCAGGCCCCCCACCCATTGATGAGAAAAGTGGCACAGGGCACGCCACAGGGGGGCATTTTATCGCCACTCCTTTGGGTGACTACCATAAATGGCCTATTACGGATGCTGACTGAGGAGGGATATGAACCCGTCTGCTATGCAGACGATGTTATAATGCTTCTTGGTTTAAGGATCCGATCGAGCTATGCAGAAGGACCGAAAAGGTTTTGTATATGGCATATGACTGGGCTAGACCAAAGGGTCTCAATGTCAAGCCAGAGAAGACTAAAATATGCCTGTTCACAAGGAAGATGAAGGTGAATCAATTTGATTGACCACTTTTTCTCAACAAAACGATTTCGATATCTGACAAGGTCAAATACTTAGGAGTTATCTTGGATTGGAATCTTGTGACCTTCAGAAGCTTACTGAGAAGGCTCATAGATTTTGGGCACTATTAGACGGGCCGTACCCTCGAAATGGGGCCTGAATCAGAGGATAGTGCACTGCCTCCACAAGGGCCAATACTTACTGTGATGTAAGCTATAAAGATTACCCCAATGGGATAAATTTTCCTTTTGGGAACTATGATTTTGAGTTGGTAATTTTTTGGAAAAGTGAATGCTGAATGGGGCATTCGTTTTTCTATGGTTGTGCCCGAATGTCAAAAACTTGTTTTCCTTTTATTTAAGTCCCAAACAAATTTTCATCTGTTCTCCAATTTGATGGCAAAAAAAACTACAGTCGCTTGCCAGCCTAAACTTCCCTTGCCAACCCAATTATATTTTTGTAGTTCCTTCATGAAACGTTCAATGACCTTCGAACTCAATTCCATTTACCTTTTTTTTTAGAGAATTGTCATGCTTGTGTTTCCCTTTCTCTCTCGCTTGGGGGTTTCCTACCCTACCCCTTACAGAACTCTAATGAAATGAAAAGTTTTACCTTTCGTTTACCTCTATCTTCTGGGTTATCTTAGGTAGGTTTGTTTCCAAGAAAACTCATTCATTCACTTGTCTTCCTCGGGGCTCACAAAACAAAAAAAAAAACGAAAGTTCTAAGAAAACCAAAAAAAGAGACAAAATAAATAAAGAAACATTTATGGTAACAGGCACAGACGCATTATTTCTTGCGGCCTAAAGACTTTGAAGACAGAAGAAGTAGGTTTTGGTCTTTTTAATTAAAACACTTGTCCAAATCATGTCATATCACATCATCTTAAATAAGGATTTGGGGATTTTCGCAACAATTCTCGTCTTATGTTGGATATGGTCAGGTGAAAATGTTCGTTCACCTACTCGCACACACACACAGGCATCCATCCTTAAAAGACATTCACATCAGCGTTTTTTCTGGCAAAACACCATCACACATATTTACAGTTATAGCAAAGGCAATACCAAAATTTCCCAGTATCAAGACAAAGAGAGAGAGAGACATGCGCTATAAGAAATGCTCTCTCATTGCTTCTAACATATTCGAATTTGATGACAACAGAGAGTGAGAGAGAGAGGAAGAGAGAGAGAGAGAGCGAAAAGGTTTGGTTTGTTCGAAAATTATGTTGCTGGACAGTGATGCCACCTGGTTAAATGCAACATAGTTTTGAAATGAATTTTTCCAAAACACCAACGTGCAATGAACACCATGTTCCTTTGTGTTATAAAATTCTTTTTTTTTTAATTTTTTAAAGTAATTTATTTAAAATTTGTCATATATGTCATCTGTTACTTTTTTGCAGCTCGTTTCACTTCACTTGTGCTATGTGTGCCATTATTGTAAATTTCTTATTTATTGCCCATTTTTTTTTTGAACCTCACAAAGCAAAAAAAAAACTGGCACACCATAAAACAAACAGCACCCACACTTTTTACAAAAAGAACCAAAAAAATTAAAAACCAAAATTTATTGTATTTGTTTTTTTTCACTCACATAACCACCCACCACAAACCACAATGTGTGCCATGTGGTGACATCCAATGATCTTTCTCAGCTATGAGACAAAGCAAAAGAAAATGGATTTGTCAGACATATGGAGAAATTCTTCAAAATTTTTTCAGCTGTTCACTTTTTAAAGTGGAAAGAATAAATCTTGAGAAAATCAAAAATACGCGACTAATAAATTATGGCGACTTGTTTCGAACGCAAAGGTTAGGTTATTGGGGAATAGATAAGATTTACGGCAAGAATTCAGAGCATAAATTAGATAAAGGGGAAGGTAATATGACCCTTATGTCAGTTACTATGTCTTTCTATGACAACGAACACTTCAAAATGTTTTAGCTGTAGTTTTCTCAAAAAAAGAAATGTTGACATTTGTGAGATCTTCAGCCTTATTCAACAAGTAAGAGTGGGCTAAAGTCAGTCAAAGATGTCCAAGTTGAAATTTATTTAAATTTGAAAAGTACAATTCCAAGAAAATCCGTAAATATGGGGGGAGCCATAGAGGAAATGGTTGTCCAAAATTATAAGATGATGATGATCTAATATTCGTTCACAAAGGGCCTAAAAATGAAAGTCGGTTAAAAAAAAAACTTTTTGAAACCAGGGGCGTAGCCAGGATTTTATCTTGGGGGCAAAAACAAAATAATAACAAGTAAAAGCGAGCTAGGTTCGGCCGGGCCGAATCTTATATACCTTCCACCATGGATCGCATTTGTCGAGTTCTTGTCCCGGTGTCTGTTTTTAGGCAGACAAAGTAAAGGAAAGTATCAAAGAAAATAATTGCTATGCGATTGGAGCCACATCAAGTTATGATCAGATTCGGACCATGTTGGAATAAATTTTGGAGACGATAGCAGAAGTCACTGTGTAAAATTTCAGCCAAATCGAATAAGAATTGCGCCCTTTAGGAGCTCAAAATGAAAAATAGGGAGATCGTTTTATAGGGGAGCTGTATTAGGCTAAAGACCGATTCAAACAATATTTGACAAGCATGTTGAAGGTCATGTTGTACAAATTTCACCCAAATCAGTTAATAATTGCGCCCTATAGAGGCTCAAGAAGTCAAGATCCCAGATCGGTTTATATGACAGCTTTATCAGGTTATGAACCGATCTGAACTATTCTTAACACCGTAGTTGAATGTCATAACAAAACACCTCATGCAAAATTTCGGCTAAATCGGATAATAATTGCGCCCTCTATTGGCTTAAGATCGGTTTATATGGCAGCTATATCAGGTTATGGACCGATTTGAACTATTCTTAATACAGTTGTTGGAAGTCGTAACAAAACATGTCAAGCACTCTAGACGCTCAAGAAGTCAAGACCCCAGATGGATTTATATGACAGCTATATCAGGTTATGAACCGATTTCAACCATACTCAGCACAGTTGTTGGAAGTCATATTACAACACCTTATGCGAAATTTCAGCCAAATGGGATAAGAATTGTGCCCTCTAGCGGTTAAAGAAGTCAAGATCCTAGATCGGTTTATATGGCAGCTATATGAAAACGTGTACCGATATAGCCCATTAACAATCCCAACCAACCTACACTAATAAGAAGTATTTGTGCAAAATTTCAAGCAGCACGCTTTACTCCTTCGACAGACAGACGGACGGACGGACAGACGGACAGACGGACGGACAGACAGACGGACGGACAGACGGACGGACAGACAGACGGACGGACAGACGGACGGACAGACGGACGGACGGACAGACAGAAGGACGGACATGGTTAGTTCGACTTAAAATGTCATGACGCTCAAGAATATATAAACTTTATTGGATCTTAGACGAATATTTCAAGGAGTTAGAAATTGAATGACGAAATTTTTATACCCCCATCCTATGGTGGAGGGTATAAAAATCGGTCAAAAGCCAGGATTTTAGTATAGGGGCCAAATATTAGAACAAAACCAGTTAGGAAAGGCAAAAGTCGGGCGAAGCCGACTATATTACACCCTACACCACCGAGTCTACATAATACATTTAATCTATAGCACTTATATCCAAATTAAGTCAGACTTTAATTTTGCATACCTATTGAAATATCAAATAGAACCTTATATGATTTTCTTACGATGGTATGAAAATTGTGGCATCTACAGCCTTAAAGTCGAAACACATAAAAGATATATATGGGAGTTTTATCAAAATTAATTTTGATGAAATTTTGCTTACGTATTGGGATGTCAATTAAACCATTTCATGAAAATTTTTGAAAAAGAGATCGGACCAAAATTTTGGCTTCTACAGCCTTAAAAGGCCATATCGGATGAAAAATATGCATGGGAGCTATATCTAAATCTGGACCGATTTTCATGGAACTTTGCACACATATGAGAACGTTGAGTAAAACATTCCATGCTAAATTTTGTAAGGATGGGACCAAAATTGTGGCTACTACAGCTTTAAAAGGCCATATCGGATGAAAAATATACATGGGAGCTATATCTAAATCTGGACCGATTTTCATGGAATAAAACGGCACATGCCAAATTTTGTAAGGATGGGATCAAAATTGTGGCTACTACAGCTTTAATAGGGCATATCGGATGAAAGATATACATGGGAGCTGTATGTAAACCTGATCCGATCACGATGCAATTTTGCATACGTATGGGGACGTCACAAAAAGTACTTTGTGCCAATTTTTGTAAAGATCAGACCAAAATTGTGCCTTCTACAGCCTTAATAGGTCAAATCGGACGAAAGTTATATATGGGACCTATATGTAAAACTGATCCGATTATGAAGCAATTTTGCATACATATGGGGACGTCACAAAAAGTACTTTATGCCAATTTTTGTAAAGATCAGACCAAAATTGTGCCTTCTACAGCCTTAATTGGTCAAATCGGATAAAAGTTATATATGGGAGCTATATCTAAATCTGAACCGATTTAGATGAAAACACATTTTGGGACGTCGAACAAAACATTTCATGCCAAATTTGGTAGAAATCGCGCCACAATTACTGCTCCTACAGCTTTAAAAGATTATATCGGATGAAAGATATATATGGGAGTTATATTTAAATCTGGACCGATTTAAATAAAATTTTGCAAACACTTTGGGTCGTTAAAAAGAAACACTTAGTGCCAAATTTGGTAAGGATCGGAATAAAATTGTGGTTTCTATAGCTTTAAAAGGGCACATCGGATGAAAGATATATATGAGAGCTATATCTAAATCTGGACCGATTTTTTTTTAAATCAAAAGCGTTCCTTCTTGGACCAAAAAAGACACTTGTGCAAAATTTTGTGAAAATCGGACAACAAATGCGATCTGTACCTTGATTACAAGAATATGAGCACAGACAGACGGACATAGCTAAATCGAATCAGGAAGTGATTCTAAGCCGATTCGTATACTTATCGATGGTCTAGCTCTTCTCTTTCTTAGCGTTGCAAGCAAATGCACAAATCTATAATACCCAGTACCACAGTGGTGGTGCAGGGCATAAAAACAATAATTAGTACGTACATGGGCTAACATTTGAAAAAAAAGGATTTTTTTTGGAGGGGATGGACTCGATCGCGATAGCCTTACAGGCTAAATCTGACCCGATTTATATAAAATTCAGCAGCAGTGTAGGGAGTCATAGGGGAATCGTTTTTGCCACATTTCCTGAGAATAAGTTAACAAATTAACACATTATTGCAAGGTGTATGTCCATAGTGACACGGGGCGGATTAATATCTGCACCCTCTTTTTATACCCTCCACCATAGGATGGGGGTATACTAATTTCGTCATTCTGTTTGTAACTACTCGAAATATGCGTCTGAGACCCCATAAAGTATATATATTCTTGATCGCCGTGACATTTTATGTCCATCTACTCATGTCCGTCCGTCCGTCTCTTTGTTGAAAGCACGCTAACTTTCGAAGGAGTAGAGCTAGTTGCTTGAAATTATGCACAAATACTTCTTATTAGTGTAGGTGGGTTGAGATTGTAAATGGGCCATATCGGTTCATGTTTAGATATAGCTACCATATAAACCGATCTAGGGTCTTGACTTCTTAAGCCTCTAGAGGGCGCAATTCTTTTCCGTTTTGAATGAAATTTTGCACGAAGTATTTTGTTTAATACCCAACAACTGTGCCAAGTATGTTTCCAACCGGTCCATAACCTGATATAGATGTCATATAAGCCGATCTGTTGACTTGACTTCTTGAGCTTCTAGGGGATGCAATTCCTATCCGATTTGGCTGAAATTTTGCACGACGTATTTTATTATGATTTTCAACAACTGTGCCGAATAGGGATCAAATCGGTTAATAACCTGATATAGCTGGCATAAAAACCGATCTGGGATCTTGACTTCTTGAGCCTCTAGATGTCGCAATTATTATCCGATTTGGCTGAAATTTTGTCCGGATCCTCTCATGAGCATCAACATACGTGTTTATTATGGTCTGAATCGGTCTATAGCCTGATACAGCTCGGCCGATCTCTGTATTTTAATTTTTGAGCCTCCAAAAGGCCCAATTCTTATTTGAATTTTCTGAATTAATCAAAAGCCCTACAGAAACAAAACACAATTGAATTTTAAAATTGTGTTAACGTTATCACTAAATTCCACAATTCCCCTTCTAAATCCCTAAAACCGAATCCGTTGCAATGAAATTTTTGTATGGCATGACGAATGTCATGACAACTACAAATTGCCCTTTTATAAATATACCCGCGGACGGAGAAAAAAACAACAAAAATTTAATCCCCTCATATGACATTTGTGAATAAATGAGGAAAAAATATGTGTTTCAATCGAATTTTAATGACATTTTGGACAACCCAAGATGTTTCGCCATCTCTGTCATTCGCTTTCGCTATAAACTAAAAAAAAAAAAACAAGTAAAAGTGTATTAAGATCGGCCGCGCCGAATCTTAAATACCCTCCACCTTTGGCTAGATCTTTGAAGGACTTTTTCCAATATATATGAGCTATATCAATATGGACCGGGAGATCGACTTAAATGGGGGATATATCAGGGCTGATTTACACCATATTAAGGACAGACGTTGAGAGTCGTACCACAACTATATGTGCGAAATTTCAGCAAAATCGAATGAGAATTACACTCTCTAGCATGTGGTATGGGCCCCAAAAACTGTCTTGAAAACCCAAATTGTCATGGTCAGCAAATACATCCTATTTGGGGGTTGTTATGGTGGTGGGAAGTCCCCTAGACAGTTGGTCCAGAAAGTTGATATCAAAATCGTGGTCTACTCTCAAACACCTTTCATTTGAGCCCCATATTTCCATAGTCGACAAACAATTGACTTGGCCTTGAAAGTATATGTATCGTATTCATGTTCCACTTTAAAATACCTCTTATGGGTGGTGTGGCCTCATAAACACTTTCCCGAATATTGATATCAAATTTGTGCTTTACTCCCAAAGACCTTCCATTTGAGCCCCATATTGCTATGGTCGTAAATCCCCCCCTTTGGGGGATGTTTTTGGTGAGAGGCGGCCCCCCAAACACTTGGTCCCATATTTGGATATCGGATTAGAATTCTACACTCAAATAACTTTTTTTTAAGCCCCATATTAGCATGGTCAGTAAATAAATAAGTCTTGTTTGGGGAAGGGGTGGACCCCAGAAACTTGGTCCCACATTCGGATATCAGATTCATATTTTACACGTAAATATCTTTCATTTGAGTCCCATATTGCCATGGTCGGTAAATATGTCCGATTTGAGAGTGTTTTGGGCGTTGGGATGATCCCCAAACACTTGGTCCGACAATCGGATTGATTAAATAGCAACACCCAACTCCGAGATCTGGCGCTTCTGAAAATTAGGGTAAGGGGGAGGGACCGCCACCTCTTCAGATACCAAAACATGTAGTACCTCATTTTCACCACGGGTCATTATGCACCATCTGTGAAAATGTCAAGAAAAGCGGTTCAGCCGTTTCTGAGTCTAAAAGGAACAACCAAACAAATACAAATTGATTTTTCTACCCTACACCATCACTGTGGTACAGGGTATTATAGATTTGTGCATTTGGTTGCAACGCTAAGAAGGAGAAGAGATAGACCCATTGATAAGTATACCGATCGACTCAGAAACACTTTCTGGTTCGATGTAGCCATGTCCGTCTGTGAGTCCATGTATTCTTGTAATCAAAGTGCAGAAAATCGGTTCATATTTAGATATAGCTCCCATATATATATTTTATCCGATATTGCTTTTTAAGGCTGTAGATGCCACAATTTTCGCCCGATCTTTACAAAATTTGGCTTTGGGTATTTTATTTGGGCTCTACATATGTGTGCAAAATTTCATAAAAATCGGTTTAGATTTTGATATAGCTTTCATCAGATTTGAACTATCAAGGCTGTAGAAGCCACAATTTTGATCCGATTTAAATAAAATCGGATCAGATTTAGATATAGCTGCCATATATATTTTGCCTTAATTTTGTTCCGATCTTTACAAAATTAAGCATGGGGTGTTTTATTGAATGTCCTCATATGTGTGCAAAATTTCATAAAAATCGGTTTAGATTTAGATATAGCTCCCATATAGCTCCCGATATGGCCTTTTAAGCCTATAGAATTCACAATTTTTTTATTTTCCTATTTTGCACGAGGCGTTTAAAATGACGTTCCAATACGTGCCCAAAATTTCATTAAAATCGGTCCTAATTTACATATAGCTCCAATGTATATATTTCATCCGATATGGACTTTGAAGACACACACACAATGTTGGTCACATCTCTACAATATAGGACGTGAGTGTTCTATTTCATGTCCCAGTATGTGTCATTAAAATTGGCACAGGTTTCGATATAACTCCTATATAATCTTTTATCCGATATGGCCTTTTAAAGATGTCGAAATCCAAATCTTTGTCCAATCGTAAGGAAATCTTACAAGGTTCTAAATTGCTATTTCAATTGGTATGCAAATTAAAGTCTGACTAGATTTCTAGATAAGTTCAACATATAAAAAGTACTACATGCACTACGTGGTGTAGGGTATTACATAGTCGGCACCGCCCAACTTTTGCCTTTCCTTACTGGATATATATAAGAAGAATATCCTGTGATGGCTCTCAAATCAATATATCGATATGTTACAAACGAAATGACGAAATGACTGTTCCCTCATCCTGTGCTGGAGGGTATAACAAGTAAAAGGGTATAACAAAAAAAAAGTGCTTAGTTCGGGCGGGCCAAATCATCATCAGGTCAAAGACCGATTTGGACCGTACTTGGCGAGGGACCGTCCACTGGATGAACACTGCTTTGATTTGGCCTATCCTCATGTATTGGGTCTTGGTTTATCACGGGCCCCTGGAGAGGGTGAGTTTACGCGGTATTATGGAGAAGGTACAAGGTATTGTGGCGTTGCTGATATTGGGGGCGAGCAGCACCGAATGCTATACTTAATCTGAGACCTTTGCAATTGTACGTTGAGGCTTCTGACTGAGGGAGTCAGGAACATGACGCTCTTCGGATTTCGGGTACTATGTGGCATTGACATTGCTACGAACTGGGCGCCTGGCGGAACTCTCTTCGATGCGACCTGGAGTTTATCTTCCTCCAGAGGGAACTTTGGGCTGGGGCGTCCCGACATCCCGGACAGACAGAAGGATATAGCTAAATCGAATCAGAAAGTGATTCTGAGTCGACCGGTATACTTGGCAATGGGTCTTTCTCTCTTACTTCTGGGTGCTACAAACAAATTCACTAAGTTATAATTTGTGGAAAAATTTATACGGCTGATTCTAAGGTTGCAATCTCAAAATTGTCGTTCATATAGGAGAAAATACTACTGCTGAAAATGGTTTCTCATGTTTTCGCAGGGATTTGGACCCAGCCGTTCAGCGTCAAAAGCAGCAATGCCAGCCTCTGCGCTACGGTGGGCCCCATTCAAAACATACTGTTGAAAATTCAGCGATATCGGATCAACAATTCTGCTTTAATGACCTTATTAGGTCTCTTCGGGAGATCGGTCTAAACGGGGTCTATTTATACTCTACACCACTACTGTGGTACAGGATATTATAACTTAGTGCATTTGTTTGTAACACCCAAAAGGAAGAGCGATGGACCCATTGATAAGTATACCGATCGAGACTCAGAATCACTTTCTGTTTCGATTTAGCTATGTCTGTCTGTCCGTCTGCCCATGTTAATTTGTGTACAGGTCGCAATTTTCATCCGATCGTCCTCAAATTTGGTGTGGGCATGTTTTTCGGCCTAGAGAAACCTATTGAAATTGGAAAAAATCGGTTCAGATTTGGATATAGCTGCCATTTATATGTTCGTCCGATTTGCTGTAATAATGCAATAAAATTGTCATTTGCTAACCGATTCTGCAGGAAGGAAATTTTGCAGAAAGGATTTGCTTATGACTCTTAATATTGCTGGTGAATTTCATAGAAATTAGTTCAGAGTTGGATATAGCTCCCGTATATATGTTCGTCCGATTTGCAGTAATCTTATATACAATATAAAAATCAATTTGTATTTGTTTGTAGGTTTGTTTGTATGTTTGTGTGTTCCTTGTAGACTCAGAAACGGCTGAACAGATTTTCTTGAAATTTTCACAGATGGTGCATAATGACACCGTGGTGAAAATAGGGTACTACATTTTTTGATACCTGAAGGGGGGCGGACCCTCCCCTTACCCTAATTTTCAGAAACGCCAGATCTCGGAGATGGGTGGTGTGATTTAAGCAAAATTTTGTGTGCTCTCATATAGTACCATAAAACTAATAATTTGGTAACCAAATTTAGGATGGGGTACCTAGGGGGGCTGCCCCACCCTAAAACCTACCAAATATATATTTACACCAATCATGACAATATGGGACTTAAATGAAAGTTAATTAGGATAAAAACGTAACTGATATCGGATCGTACCATGTGCTAGGTGGACCACCCCAGGCCCCAAAACACCTCTAAATCGAACATATTTACCGACCATGGCAATATGGGACTCAAATGAAAGGTATTTGCGAGTAGAATACGAATCTGATATCCAAATGTGAGACCATGTTTCTGGGGATCCTCCCCTTCCCCATAACACCCCCCAAACTGGACTTATTTACTGACCATGGGAATATGGGGCTTAAATAAAAGGGTAGGCCGCCTCTCACCAAAAACATCCCCCAAAGGGAACAAATTTACGACCATAGCAATATGGGGCTCAAATGAAAGGTCTTTGGGAGCAAAGCACGAATATGATACCAATATTCGGGAAAAGCGTCTATGGGGCCACCCCACCGCCAAAACACCACCCAAACAGTAGGTATTTGCTGACTAATGCAATATGAGGTTCAAATAAGAGGGTTTTTAAAGTGGAACACAAATCCGATATATATTTTTAAGGCTAACTCACTGAGTGTCCGCCCATTCCCCAAAACACCCCCCAAGCCGGTCATGTATGCCGACTATGGAAATATGGGGCTCAAATTAAAGGTATGTGGGAGTAGACCACGTATCTGATATCAACATTCGGGGCCAACTATCTAGCGGACGTCCCACCACCATAACAATCCCCAAATAGGACGTATTTGCTCACCAAGACAATTTTAGTCTTAAAGAGAGTGGAACTAAATATTCATAGTTTTTAGAGCAAATACCCCAAACCGGACATATTTGCTGACTTTTGCAATAAGGAGTTTAAATGACATTAGAAAATGAATTTGATATCCAATTTTGATTGCAATGGCAATATTGGGTTCAAATACATGATATATGAGAATAAAGCACGTTGCTGAAATATTTTCCCTTTCTCAAAACCCCCCCAAGGGGAAAAAAATTTTCGACCATGCCAATGTGTCGAAAATTTTGATTTGATTTGATTTGAATTTGATAACCTATTTTGGGGCCATGTGTTTGGGGGATGCCTCATCCTGTAAACTCCTCTTAGCCAATGGCAATATGGGGTTTAAATAAATGGTATTTGAAAGAAGAGCACGATGCTGATATTTTTTCAGGGCCAAGTATCTGGGGGACCACCTCTTGTTTGTTTGTTTGTTTGTTTGTTTGTTTATTGATACCAGACATCACAAGATAAAAATCTTATAAGTGACGATGCCGGTTTAAGGAATGGATTACATCGAATATGTGTTAAGAAAAATATAAATAAAAAAGTAATTATATTATAAAATTTATCATAAGAGAATTTTTTTAGGAATTATACTTTAAATATAGTGTTTGAAGATTGTTTTCTTGAAAAGAGTAGCATTACTTATGGTTTGGATGTTGGATGGCAAATTGTTCCAAAGACGAATACTGTTGATTAAAAATTGTTTTTCAGAGTTTGAGGTTCCGAAGCGTGGTAGAATGATTTTTAGTCCTCTGCCAGATCGAGCAAAATGGAGATGATCATAAAGATATTTTGGCTGCTTAAGATAGATTATTTTTTGCAGTAAAATAACGCATTTCGCTTTGAGGAGGTTTTCGAAACTAATGTCGAATATTTTGTGGGCGAATTGAGAAATTCGGTCTCTCCTTTTCTTATTAAATATGTAGCGAGCAATGTTATTGTAGCTTACTTTTAGTTTGTTGAAGTCTCTCGAATCACAATTTGCGAAAATTTCACATCCATAAAGTAGAGTAGGTATAAGGTAAGATTTCGCTAAAAGCATACGTACTTGAAAAGGTGTAGAAGTCCGCACAGACCACAAACTTCGCAGCATTCCTTGAACTTTACCAACAGCTTTGTTTATATGATTAGTCCAAGTCAGTTTGGAATTGAATATTACACCAAGGTTGCAGGATGTATCAACAGTTTCTATTACCGAGTTGTTCAAAGTAGCTCTTACAGGAGGAATCTGGGTGGTTGATCGTTTTAAAATTTTCATCAGTTTAGTTTTTGACGGATTTAGACAGAGACTATTTTTACTCGCCCAGTTCTGGATTTCATTCAGATCGCAATTAATATTATTTATACATGATTGTACGCAATTTGGTTTAGCGCTGGAGAAAAGCTGAACATCGTCAGCGTACATTTGCACATTACAATGCATTGGAATATCAGGTAGATCATTTATGTATACAGAAAAAAGTAAGGGACCAAGGATAGAGCCCTGCGGAACACCTCTAGGTACATCAAGTGCCGCAGATGTTGTATCACCGACATTGACGGATTGACGGCGTCCGGTAATGTATGATGAAATCAGTTTACAGGCCGGTTTGGAGAAAAAGAAAAGTCTGTCAAGCTTCGAGATAAGAATATCATGGTTCACTGTGTCAAAGGCTTTACTGTGGTCCAGTAAAACCAGAAATGATACCATATTATTATCCATATTTTGTCTCAATTCTTCCACAACGTCAATTAATACAGTAGAGCAGTTTCTTTTTGTTCGAAAACCAGATTGTCTATCATTCAAAAGACCTCTGAATCTCAGGAAGGCATCTATTTGAGTATTTATAATACGTTCCAAAGCTTTAGAGAAAAACGGCAGGATAGCAATCGGACGGAACTCTGAATTCTGTTTGGGTATCGGTATAGTTTTTGCCAATTTCCAGTCTGTTGGGAACGTTGACTTTGTAAGAATGTTGTTATAAATGTGTGTGACAAATGGAAGTATTTTCGGCAGTACCAATTTGGCAAATCTAGGATGTATGCCATCAGATCCCATTGCGTCAGACTTTATGGTTGCAAAACTTTGTAAGACTTCTTCGGGACTAACACATCTAAACGAGAATGTGTCTTCAATCTGTGCTGTAGAAATATTAGAATAAGTGTTTGTGCCAGGGTCCACAGTATTTATTTTCAAAAAGTTTTCATTTATCTCATCTAGGTCAGAGATAGAAAGACAATCAGTGTTGGTATTGGATTTCGATCCAATTCCGATGTTCCTTATTTCTTTCCATTTTCGCTTACTATCAATTGCATTTTCGAATTTCCTTTTATAGTACTGCTTTTTGGACTCGTTAGTCTTTTTGAGCACATCTCTTCTAGCGGATTTAAACGTGTCATACAGTGTAGGCAGTCTATAACGTTTCCATCTTTTATATGCCAAATTTCGAACGCTGATCAAGTGCTTGATTTCAGGAGTAAACCATGGCTGTTGTTTTCTGTTAGTATAAATGACTTTGACAGGAACGCATGTGTCGTAAATTGAGCAAAGGTTATGATTTAGGAAGGAAACTTGTTCGTCAACACCTTCCATATAGAAAATCTCTTCCCAAGGTACTTCATCTAAACTTTGATGCAGAAGTGGCCAGTCAATGTTTTTGAAGTCGCGATATGTCGATGTACAAACAGTGGGATTAATTTCGAAGTGGTATGTGACGAAAAGCAAATCATGCTTGGAGAATGCGGGGGCATCTAGCTGATTGTAGAGAGATATTTTGGACAAATGGCTGACAAAGAACATATCTAGCAGACTCGCGTTACTTCTTGTGAAGTGAGTTGGTGCGGAATCATTCACAGGAAGTAGCCCTAGGGTTTGCATTGAGTCGGCAAGACAGCGCTCAACAAGCAAGTTGCTATTAAAATCACCAGCTACGATTATATTGTCGTACTCGATGGAAATTATATCAATAGTTTCTATTAATTCTTCAAAATCTATTGATGAATTTGGTCTGTAGACGCAACCCAGCAGTAATCTTTTCTTGTCATCAGATAAAAGTTCCAGAAATAAGTATTCAATGCGGGAAGAGCGGTTTGACATACATTTGAGAGAGCAGCTTATACCATGTTTGATATATATAGCTACCCCTCCGCCATGAGTATGACGATCCGCTCTAAACAGTTTGTATCCCGTAACATGAAAAATGCTGCTATCGATTTCAGGATGAAACCACGTTTCAGATATACAAATGGCGTCGATGTCGGAGTTAATAAATGTATCGCGAAACTCATCCATTTTGTTATTAAGACTTTGGGCATTTATGTGCACCAGTTTTAGGCCTGTTTTTTGTTTTGATAGTATTCGTATCATGCATTTTAAGTTGTCTTTGGAACATTGTTTTGCTCTATCTAATATTATAAGAAAAATAAGTAATGCTACAAAGGTTTGTATAGTTACTTAGGACTACAATGTGAAATTTACTTAAAGTAAGTGGTGTAACATTTATTTTTTCTATGCAGGAAATCAGTGAGTAACAATTTATGTAAATAATAATAAAAAGTTCGAATAATTTATATATTGAGTCATGAAATATTTTAATTTTGATCATTATTATTGCTGGAATATTCTGCTGGCATGTTGATTGGTTCAGGACCGCCGCGAAAAAGATTGATTAATTTGCTGGTACTATCAACCATGATAGGTGGCTCATCTTTTGTTCTTTTGACATATACGAGGCCACGGAGACTAAATGTTGACTCGATGCATTTTTGCCGTTTTAGTTTAAGTGCATTTTGAAGTATTTTGTAGTTATAACTGGTAAGATTTTCGTTTACATAGATATGTTTATCGGAATCATATCCCACATGTTGTAGTTGCAATGCAGTTTTATGACTTTTTTTGAACTGCGATATATTTTTTAAAATAAAGTTTTTATCAGAGGGTGATGTTAGATTCACCATGATTGTTTCTGGAGTGTCTCTATTTTTATTAACATTGCAGACTCGATAAATTGCTCTGATGGTTGGAGTAGCAATGTTTAGATTGTTGCAAAGAGTGTCAAAAATTTGAAATAGATTTTCGTTATTTGTATAAGGGATACCGTTTATCCGAAGGTCACTCGCAACGTGTAAATTTTCGTGTTTTTGTTGTTGAACTTTTAGTTTTTCGATTTCATGTTTTAATACACCTATATCCTGGTTCATGTTTTCAATTTTGTCTGCCACTGTTTCAATTTTCTCAACACGATTGGTTATATTAGAAAGCTTTTCTGATAGCTTACCAATGTCTTTTCTAAATTCATCCATGCTCTTATCTATAACACTTAAGAGTCTAGATTCACTCTCGAGTATCAATGCTTTGATACTATCCCGAAAACACTACTAAATCAGACATCATGAGAATATCGGCCTGAAATAAAGTATTTTAAGAATGGAGTACACCTTATATCCAAACTTAAATTCGTAGAGCAATAAAGATCATATGGGATTCAGATAAAGGCATTTTTATTGGTAAACTGTTAGTCAAGCGATATACTATTTTCGTAGCATGGTATTTCACTAAAAGCTCTTTGATGACGAAAATAAATATTCCAAGGAAACTTTGTTCCATATAAAGTAAAAGAAGGCGCAGCGGAGCGGGCCCGGGTCAGATAGTCTGTTATAAATTTGCGACTATCATGAATATATATACTCTTTAGGGAAATGAATGATTCAATTAATCATAAATGGGTATAAAACACTTAATTTTTATCACAGCCAAACCCACTGTACTTCCGCCCCAAAAGAGTTCTATGAAATGAAAACATCACAATTATCCCCAAGTTTCCACAAAATAATGAGCGCAAACTGATGATTGATTTGCTTTAATCAAGTAAATGATGTGTGACAAAAAATAGCTAAAAAAAAGAGACTCAACATCCCCACAAGCCAACAAATAAACTGAAAAGCAAAAAAAGAAACCACATACCCAAATACATGCAACTTTCTCATGACATTGAAGTACATTTTGGTGTCCATATTACTTTGGCAATTTCTTGACAATGTCTTAAAGCAATACCAAAGGAACAAAATATTCCCCCACTACACAACCATCAGCAACAATTGCTGATGGCAGCGTAGTTGCAGCAATTGCAAGGAAAATATAATTTTAAATTATTTTTTCGCATGGCAAGGAAATAATCAGAGTTGCCATTGAGAAAAAACAAGTAAAAGCGTGCTAAGTTCGGCCGGGCCGAATCTTATATACCCTCCACCATGGATCGCATTTGTCGAGTTCTTTTCCCGGCATCTTTTCTTAGGCAAAAAAGGATATAGGAAAAAATTGCTCTGCTATTAGAGCGATATCAAGATATGGTCCGGTTTGGACCACAATTAAATTATATTTATGTTGGAGACCTGTGTGAAATGTCAGCCAATTCGAATAAGAATTGCGCCCTTTGGGGGCTCAAGAAGTAAAATTACATGGTAGCTGTATCGGGCTATAGACCGATTCAGACCATAATAAACACGTATGTTGATGGTCATGAGAGAATCCGTCGTACAAAATTTCAGGCAAATCGGAAAATAATAGCGACCTCTAGAGGCTCAAGAAGTCAAAATCCCAGATCGGTTTATATGGCAGCTATATCAGGTTAAGTACCGATTTGAACCTTGTTGAAAGTAAGAATAAAATACGTCATGCAAAATACGTTCAGCAAAATCGGATAGGAATTGCGCCCTCTAGAAGCTCAAGAACACAAGTCCCCAGATGTTTACATGACAGCTATACAAGGTTATTAACCGATTTGAACCATACTTGGCACAGCTGTTGGGTATCAATACTACGTGCAAAATTTCATTCAAATCGGATAAGAATTGCGCACTCTAGAGGCTCAAGAAGACAAGACCCAAGATCGGTTTATATGGCAGCTATATCAGGTTATGGACCGATTTGAACCATACTTGGCACAGTTGGTGGATATCATAACAAAACACGTCGTGCAAAATTTCATTCCAATCGGATAAGAATTGCGCACTCTAGAGGCTCAAGAAGTCAAGACCCAAGATCGGTTTATATGGCAGCTATATCAGGTTATAGACCGATTTGAACCATACTTGGCACAGTTGGTGGATATCATAACAAAACACGTCATGCAAAATTTCATTCTAATCAGATAAATATTGCGCACTCTAGAAGCTCAAGAAATCAAGACCCAAGATCGGTTCATATGGCAGCTATATCAGGTTATGAAACGATTTGAACCATACTTGGCACAGTTGGTGGATATCATAACAAAACACGTCGTGCAAAATTTCATTCCGATCGGATAAGAATTGCGCACTCTAGAGGCTCAAGAAGTCAAGTCCCAAGATCGGTTTATATGGCAGCTATATCAAAACATGGACCGATATGGCCCATTTACAATACCAACTGACCTACACTAATAAGAAGTATTTGTGCAAAATTTCAAGCGGCTAGCTTTACTCCTTCGGAAGTTAGCGTGCTTTCGACAGACAGACGGACGGACGGACGGACATGGCTAGATCGATATAAAATGTCGCGACGATCAAGAATATATATACTTTATGGGGTCTCCGACGAATATTTCGAGTAGTTACAAACATAATGGCGAAATTAGTATACCCTCCTTCTATGGTGGATGGTATAACTTTGCATACTACATACACTTCGGGTATATATATAAAGCACCTTTTGTCACAATCCAGAGAAAAATGCATAATTTATGACCCCGTAGCAGCTTTATCAAAGTATGGTCCGATTTGTACCAAATTCAAAACGGATATTGAGAGGTCTAATAAGTACAAGTCATTGTCCCATTTTGTAGAACGAAATATTGGCCTTGTTGGTAGCCATATCCAAACATAGACCGATTTGAACCACATACGACATGTATGTCGAAAAGCCTAACATAAGTCACTGTGTCAAATTTCAGCAAAATCGGATTATTAATGTGCCTTTTGTGGGGTCAAGACTATAAATCGAGAGATCGGTCTATATGGCGGCTATATCCAAAGCTGAGCCGATCTAGGCCGAATTGCGGAAAGATGTCAGGGGACGTTACTCAACTTACTGTTTTAAATTTTGGCGACATCGGACAATGAATGCGCGTTTTATGGGCCCAAAACCTTAAATCGAGAGATCGGTCTATATGGCAGCTATATCCAAATCTGGACCGATCGATACCAAATTAAAGAAGGATTTCGAAGGGCCATACATAACTCACTGTCCCAAATTTCAGCAAAATCGTATAATAAATGTGACTTTTATGCGCCTAAGACCCTAAATCGGAGGTTTGGTTTATATGGCAGCTATATCCAAATCTGGACCGATCTGGGCCAAATTATCGAAGGATATCGAAGGGCCTAACACAACTTACTGTCCCAAATTCCAGCAAAATCGCATAATAAATGTGGCTATTATGGGCCCAAGACCCTATATCAAGATATAGTCCGATATAGTCGATCTTCGAACTTAACCTGCTTATGGACAAAAAAAGAATCTGTGCCAAGTTTCAACTCAATATCTCTATTTTTAAAGACAGTAGCGTGATTTCAACAGATAGACGAACAGACGGACGGACATGGCGAGATCGTCTTAGATTTTTACGCTGATCAAGAATATATATACTTAATAGGGTCTGAAATGGATATTTCGGATTATTTATACCAACCTTCGGTGATGGGTATAAAAAAAAAAACCTTTTACTATCTATCTTGGAACCAACTGTAAATATATTAAAATCCCAAAGCCTACTCCGCCTTTTTGCCATACCGCCAAAGTAGGTTTCCGATTCGCTGACGTATAAGTCAATCGGCTGAGTTCCCAGCAATACCTCCAAAGACATGTTCGCAGTAGTATCCATAGCCCCACCAATGACTCTCCAGGCCACCCCATTTTCCATACCCAGGTCCTGCACATGCTACGAGTATTCAGTCATCGCTCACGAGACATTGCAATCATAGGTCAGAACTGGTCGCACCACCACCCAGTACAGCCAGTGCATCAGCCTAAGTCGCAAACCCATCTGCTTCCAATGAGCCTTTGCCATTTATAGTAAGGCGCGATAGCCTTTCTTACACTCCCTATTGAAGCCCAAGTTCAATTTACTATCCAGAAGCCTGGCAAGGCAAGTTATGCAACCCCAAAGTCCTACAGTCCTATAAGCCTTACGCGATTTCTACTCAAAACCGTGGGACGTATTGTGGATACCGTGATAAAAAGTAAGGCAGGAAAGTGGGCCAATTTGACCCACCATGTTTCCTCAACAAAACGTTTTCGATTTCTGACAAAGTCAAATACTAAGAACTGATCTAAGATAGGATACTGAATTGGAATTGTCACATTCAGGATGGTACCGAGAAGACTCAAGGATGTTGGGCATAATGTAGACGGGCAGTAGGCTTAGTAGTTTGGTGCAATGAAGAAAATGGTCAACGCAACGGATGGGAGAAGGGATAGAGGATAAAATCAGGTTACACCATCACGGTATAAACTAGGCAACAGTAGGAAACCTGGAAGGAATGGAAGATGTATTCGATTGGATTCCAGAGACGACTCTTGAGGACGAGAGCGAGGCATTGCTACCATCGGAAGAGTATTGGATTAACGGAACTATGGCATTGTCATCTGGAAGTTCATGTTACTCGAATGTGTCAAAGCTAGAGGACAGGGTGGGTCTGGGAGTCTACATTGAGAAACTAGGGTCTTAGACCTTTTTTCGACTGCCTGTCCATAACATGGTCCTGCAGGCGGAGATCCGGGTGATCAAGGAATGCGACGATGTCGAGTGTGAACATCTTTATGGAAAGTAGAAACTGGCCATCAGGGTAATATCAACCATGATAGTAAGGTAACGAACAGTCTTGGAGTGTAAGAAGGCACGATCCGCATCATTTGGATTCCGAGCCACAGTTGTCTAAGGGGAAATAAAAGACTAACGGATTTGGTAGTGAAGACCAGAGGACAGCCGTCAACAAATTTGGTTAACCGGAAGTCTTTCGGGCAACGCAGTCCGAGTTAAGAGTGTGGGCGACGATTGCTCATATAATGCTGTGGAATCGCGAAACGGTCGGTAGGACGACGAATATTCGAATATTCGGACGAAGAATTGGATATTCGGATTGTGAGAAGACACGGCTATTATTGAAAGATAGCAAGCAGGAGGTCTATAAAGTTTTCGGTATCGGTATCATAACAGGACATATAGGACTATGAGCTCACTCATACATAAACGGTGCGGCTAGTGTTGGCATGTGGAAGCCATTTGGGAAAATGAAAAGACGTTGGAATTTTTCCCTTGTCAATAACAGACTTTTTCTGCCAACAGACACCGGCACTTGAGTGGGGACATAATACCAGACATGAACCAACTTAGGGGAGTGTTATGGAATACAATTCGCCAGTTTGTAAGTAGCATGGAATCCTGACTTAAAGTGCACAAAAAATTAAACAAGTCAAACGGATTAAGTTCGACCATAGTTATATCTAAATAAAGGCTGGCATGGATAAAATTTGATTCGACGCATCGGTCTATGTCACAGCTATCTCTAAATTAAGTCCGATCTGAATTATATTTGGATCAGATGTCGGGAGGCTCAAAAACAATTTGACTAAAATTTCAGTGAAATCGGGTAATTAATGCAGTTTTTATGGCTTTCAGATCGGTCTATATGGCAGATATATTCATTTAAAAACTTAACCTGCGTGCAGCAGAAAGGCGTATCTGTGCCAAATTGCAGCTCAATATCTAGATTTTTGAAGGCTGTAGCGTGGGTACCACAGACGGACTTATACACGGAAATCGTTAAATCGCCTACGAATTTTACGACGACCCGGAAATGAATATTTCGATGTGTTGCAAACGGAATGACTAAATGAATATATCCCCATTTGATGATGGTGGGTATAAAAAAAATCATAAAGCTTGCACCATTTGTGAGGTACTATGCCATGAATAGAAGTCATGCTAAAGCTTCCCTTTATAGATGTGTCCCCCTGTGGTATGCCAATCGGATTCGGCTTTAAAAAGGAGACTCCTTATCATTGAGCTTAAACTTGAATCAGACAACACTCATTGATGTGTGAAAAGTTTGTCCCTGGTCGCACAGCTTTGCAGCTTCCTCGCTTTAGTTTTTAATTTCACCCTCCTCCACGATAAGAGTACATTGGCGCACCTGAAAATATCGCGCAATAATGTGATGTACCTATGTATCAGCCAGGCAATCAAAGCCCTCCTGCAATATCTTGAGGTAGATGCGCTTTGGACCTGGTATTTTATGAAGCCTAAAGTTTTGTAATGCCCAACCAACGCTCTAATAAAGTCCATCCTTTGGAACCTTCTCTCAATTCCTACTTATAGATATACAGTTTGTCCCTATAGACCCTCTTAAGTCTATGCTACTACTACTACGAACAAAAAATTAATTTTTATAAGAAAACGTACATGCTAAGCTCGGCTGCGCCGATTCTCATATACCCTCCACGATAGATAGCATTTGTCAAGTTCTTTGCCCGGTATGTCCTTAAAGGCATCCAAAGATAATGGATAATAATTGCTTTGCTATAGGAGGTATATCATGTTAAGAACCGATTCGGGCTACACTTGGCTTGGATGTTGGGGTCCATAAACGATTTTGCATAACTCCAACCAAATCAGATAAGAATTTCGCACTATGGGGGCTCAAAAATAAAATCGAAAGATCGATTTACATGAGAGCTATATCAGGTTAAGGACCGATTCAGCTAAATCGGATAAAAATTACGCCCTCTAGAGGCTCAAGAAGTATAATCGGGAGATCGGTTCATATGGGAGCTATATCTAAATATGGACCAATATGACCCATTTATAATCCCAAGCTACCTACCCTAATAGGAGGTATTTGTGCATAATTTCAGGCTTTACTCCTTAGTAAGTTATCAGGCTTTCCACAGACAGACAGGCGGATATGACTACGTCGCCTTCAAATGTCGATCAAGCGATCAAAGTAATTGCGGATTTTTTAAAAGAATGTAAATGCATTTTTAATAAAACTTAGAATGAACTTTAATCAAATATACTTTTTTTACACTTTTTTTAAAGCAAGCTAAAAGTAAGTAACTATATGAAAAATCCGCAATTACTTTTTGGGCAACCCAATACATACTTGGTGGGGTCTTAGGCGAATTTTTACAAACAGAATGACGATGACGGGGGTATACTAACCCCATCTTATGGCGGAGGGTATAAAAATCGTTAATATTTTCCCTTTTGATCGTGAAAATATTAACAAAACATTGCAACAGGGCAACTCGGCAACTTTGCAAACAAAAATCCGCAACAGCAACATCAACAGCATGGAAACGTGTTGCTTGTGATTTTAAGTGCCCAATTGGATGACAATGTTGGTGTGCGATATTTGGTGCTTCGTTCTCATTTTAAAAATAATTTTCAATTTCATTTCAAAATAAAAATAGAGAGAAAGAAAATCCCCTCCACACACATACACATACAGCACTCGCAGAATAACACTTTGCAGCATTGCCCGACAATGGCGTACGACAATGTCAACGCCAAATGTTGTGCAACGTTGAAAATGTTTAACCAAAAATAACCATAATAAAAGCGTACCGAGAATGTCTCGCTTCCATAATAAAAAACAAAAACTGTTGAAGAAAAAAAGTCATGTCACCGAAACAAAGCACACAAAATACAAGGCTTTGTGCCGCTTTCCTCTTTTGGTTTCTGCCATGCAACATGGAATCGTGCCACCGGAGCCAATGTTCTAAAATAAAATTTATGTGGCGCACACTTCGTTTCCAAAGAATACACAACGCACTGAGGGACACAGATTCCTAAGGAACGCAATAAACAAAAAAAAAAAAGCCATATGGTGGACAATTTCTGTCCAAGAATTGGTTGTTTGGCAGCTAGTTTTGTTTTGACTGTCACGAAATATGTTTTCTATTTTCAACACACTCTTCGTTTCGGGGGAACAACAAAATCAACCAACCAACAGAACCATAACAATGCATAACCCAGCACACAAAATATTAGTCTTTCACAAGGAGAGTTTTTGGGAAAATTGTGTGGATGTTTGCTAAGCATGGGAAGTTTTTTTTTATTTTTAATTAAAACATTTTTCGAATTTCGTGATTAAACTGCAAGTCGAGTCCGAGACCCTGTCACGAAAGCAAGGGGGGAGGTAAGAAGAGTATGAGTATACCACCGGCACAGGAAGAGACTACTCCCGGAGGAAAGCAGCAAAGGTATACAAGCGCCTTAGGGCAATTGTGTCAAGAAATCGATCAATTTGTCGTCAGCGCCTAACTTACTTTTACTTTAATTGGCTATGACAGACTATTTCTTCCACTAGCCGAACGTAGAAAAGCGTTCCAAGCGCCTCGATCTTCTGCGCTCATTCTAAAATCTCTGACACCAAGTTTCGAGGTGTCTCCCACAACTTGATCTTTCCATTGGGCTTTTGGTCTTCCCGGTTTGCGTGTACCACCGTGTTTGCCTTCAAAAGACTTCTTTGCTGGAGCTTCTTCATTCATTCTGACAACATGACCTAGCCAACGCAACCGTTGTATTTTGATGCGTGTAACTATGCTAAAGTCGTCATACAGCTCATGGTTCATACGTCGCCTATATTCTCCGTTAACGCAAACTGGTCCATATATTTTACGAAGAATCTTTCTCTCAAATACTCCAAGCACTGCCTCATCTGCTTTCACAAGTACCCATGCTTCAGAACCATATAACAGCACGGGTAGCATCAGTGTCTTGTATAGTGTAATCTTCGTCTGTCGAGAGGTGGCCTTGTTTCTAAACTGCTTACTTAATCCAAAGTAGCATCTGTTTGCCAGTATTATTCTTCGCTTTATCTCAAAACTGGTGTCATTCGTGTCGGTTACGACGGTGCCGAGGTAGATAAAGTTTGTGACTATCTCAAAGTTGTGGTTCCCAACTTTCTCCATGTTTTTTATCTGCTCGGTTGTACAAGGCTTTTTGGGAGTGGAGACCATCCATTTCGTCTTATCTCCATTTACTGCCAGACCCATTTTCACTGACTCTCTTTCGATTCTTTCAAAGGCTGCAGTTACTATTTCCGGTGACCGACCTATGATATCGATATCATCGGCATAGGCAAGTAGCATGTGCTCTCTTGTGATTAGTGTGCCATATCTATTCACTTCTGCATCTCGTATAATCTTCTCCAGCAGGATATTAAAGAGATCACACGAGAGGCTCTCTCCTTGTCTGAAACCTCGTTGGTATTAAATGGTTCGGAGAGATTTTTTCCTATTCTCACTGAGGAACGCGTATCAGCAAGAGTCGTCCTGCAGAGTCTTATTAATTTTGCAGGGATACCAAACTCAGACATGGCTTGAAATAACTTTGAACGTAAAGGAGTATCGAAGGCGGCTTTGTAGTCAACAAAGAGGTGGTAGGTGTTGATTTGTCCTTCTCGGGTCTTTTCCAGAATTTGGTGCAGTGTGAATATTTGGTCTAGGGTGGATTTACCAGGTCTAAAACCGCATTGATAGCGCCCAATTATCTCATTGACTTTAGGTTTTAATCTTTCACACAGTACGCTCGAGAGTATCTTGTATGCGATGGGGAGGAGACTTATTCCTCTGTAGTTGGCACTTTCTTCTAGCCAGATTGCGCAGATAAGCTAATGCATACGCCTTATCAGCGTGTCGCCTACGGTCTTAAATAGTTCAGCGGGTAACCCGTCGGCTCCTGCTGCCTTGTTGTTCTTTAGTCGGGTTACTGCTACGTG
The DNA here is from genome assembly GCF_963082655.1 of Stomoxys calcitrans. Classification (NCBI taxonomy): domain Eukaryota; kingdom Metazoa; phylum Arthropoda; class Insecta; order Diptera; family Muscidae; genus Stomoxys; species Stomoxys calcitrans. The sequence goes on along the minus strand of NC_081556.1, from coordinate 46,689,053 downwards.
GACCTCATTCTGACTAGGAGGAAAACATGCTATACCATCATCAGGGATTGGTTCTGCGGTATCCTCTTCGCCGCCAATATCGGACACTAGCAGTTGGGTAAAATGTTCTCTGTGTCAGTTACCAGATTTCCTTCTTTGTCTCTGCAGGAGGATGTGCCTGCACCAAAGCCATCGGTTTGGTGTTTAATTCTTTGGTAGAATTTCCGGACTTCTTTCTGACTCCTGTACATCTCAATACGCTCGCACTCACGTCTTTCCATTTCCTTTTTCTTTCTGCGGAATAGACGTTTCTCCTCTCTCCTTTTCTCCCGATACCTCTCCTTCATCTGGCGCGTTGCTACTGATCAGCGCCTAAACTACAAGCAAATATCCTGGACTGAAGCAATCCCGAAAGTCGGCTATGCACCGAGAAAATCCTTTAATTAGGAGGCCACCTTAGCGCAGAGGTTAGCGGGTCCACATGTGACGCTGAAAGCCTGGGTACGAATCCTGGTGAACAGCTTTCATAGGCCTTAGACCCTTAACCGGCAGATAAGTCTATATGGCAGCTATATCTAAATAAAGTCCAATCTCAAACCGGCCACTGTTAAAAATAAATGCGGTTTCTATGGAAGCTATATCTACTTCAGCCAAATCATATAAGAATAGCGCCCTCTAGAGGCTCATGAAATCAAATCTGAAGACCGGTTTATATGAAAGCTAAATAAGGTGATAAACCGATTTAGACCATACTTGACATAGTAATTTAAAGTCAAAACAGAACACTTCAGGCAAAATTTCAACTAAATCCGATAATAATTGCGAACCCTAAAGGCTCAGGAAGTCAAGATCCCAGATCGGTTTCTATGGCAAATATATCAGGTTAGGAACCGATTGTTACCACATTTAGCACACATACTTGAAGGTCATAATCAGCCTGATCAGATGAGAATTGCACCCTCTAGAGGTCCAAAAAGTCAAGATCCGAGATCGGTTTATATGGCAGCCGTTACGGACCATGGGTTAGGTTAGTTTGAGTGGGTTGCCCACCAAGGTGAGTTCACTCGGAGGCCAGTCTGGCCCATTGTGGTACCCTAGACAGAGAAAGGGAAGAGAAAGAAGATGTAAGACCTCGGATTAGAGGTTATATACGAATAAATGAAAAACAGGAGGAATGGAGAACCCGATCTGGGGGTGAAGAAACGCAAGCACGGATGTACCTATGATGGAGCGTATGACACCCCCCTTAGGAACCATCCTGTTCCTTCAACAAATCTTAGGAGACCTACCAGGGGTACATTCGGAAGTCATCCCAGATCACAGAAGAAATGGCTCCCCAGAAAGCGGAGCCTATGTCCCTGCAGACCCGGACAAGAACACAGCAAGTGCTCAATAGTCTCCTCTTCATCCAATTCCTACAGAAGTCATTGTTCAGTATTCTCATGCGCGCCGCCATGCAGCCTATTGCACGCTGTACGATTATGACCACTGTTAAGGTACTCATCGACCTCTTATCGAACAGTCTAGAGCGCCTTTGCAGTCCGGCAATCATCCACCGAATCCCATCTCGCCTCCGACGCCGTCTTGGCCATTCCCTTTAGTGTGTTCAGTAGCTCAACAAATGGCACGTAGGCAAGACCGGTGACTGGTCCGCCCGGCGAAGACGAACTTCTCCTGGCGCACTCGTACGCCTTCTCATTTTTGGGGATCTCACCATGCCCAGGAACCCATGTCAGCGGCACATCGTGAGCCCGGAGCCTATCCAGGGACTTCAAACAAACCACTACGCATCCCGACTTCACCTTCTTCGACCCTAAGGCCTTGAGCGCAGCCATTTTCTAAGTTGTAAGGGCGGTAAATGGCTTACCAGAATTTCCCTTGTCTCCCTGAAAGACCCTACACTCGTCCAGCAGTCTCAGGGACATACTGATATTGAGTGCGTCAGAGTAGACCTCCAATCCAGTCCCTGACTAGATCTTGGAGCCATCGCATCGGTGTAGATCGAGGTCTCATCCTCCTCAAGTACAGCACTCGCCATCCATTCATCCCTCCCAGGTAAACGAATCCCGAACCTGGTAGTCGGAGAACCTCCTCGGTCTACCCTCCGCATCCATAACACCCAAAATCGAACTGTGGCCGCAACCATCCTCCTTCAACACGACAAGCTCCCTCAGCCTAAGCGCGACCCTGGCGGCGCAGTTCCGAATATAGGCTTTAATGGTCTGTATATCCACCATCTTCTACAAGCCTGCCTGCGGTGCTGATCTCAGTGGCCCTGTGACTTCGATGTAGGCTAGTCTCTGGACCTTCTCGAACTCCCTCGCATGAGTCCTCTTCTCTACGGCATTCCACCATACCAGTGTCACATAAGTCAGTACGGGTCTTACGATGGCCGTTTACATCAAATAAACCATCTTGGGGGTTACCCCACATTTCCTACCGAACATCCTCCTGCAGGAGTAAAAAGCGCGCAGTGCCTTACGGCTTCATTCCACGGCGTTCTTCTTCCAAGACAGTTTCAAATCAAGAACTATGCCTAGGTACTTCGCCTTCTTCGACAGCCTTAGGGTGACCCCGTCCAAGGACGGGAGTCTGAGCTTCGGTATCTTATATCCTATACGCGTGAAGAGCATCAGCTCTGTCTTCCCTGGATTGTTCCTCAACCCATTTCTGGCAGCCCATTGCGACAACCTCCTTAGTGACCCTTCCATGATCTCGCTGATCGTCGACAGAATCCTAACTCGGACCAGCAGCACGACGTCGTCCGCATAAGCGATAATCCTCCGCATAAGCGATATTCCCCACCGAGATCCCTCAGGATTTCATTAATCACGAGGTTCCATAGAATCGGCAAGAATGCCCCTCTTTGGGGCGTTCCTCTGGTCACCAGGATGGTCCCAGGATGCATTAAAAATCCCGCCATGAAGCATATTATTGGTCCACTGGGAGATTATAGAAGGCCCCTAATATCCACAAAGACCGCCAAGGTGTACTCTTTCTATCAGAGAGACGTCTCGACCTGCTGTACCACCTCGTGAAGGGCCGTCTCAACCGACCTGCCTTTAAGGTATGCGTGTTGTGTCGCACTGAAGTTTTCCGGCGTCAGTCCCTCTCTCACCTACAGGACTTTCCAGTGTTTTCTGCAAAAACGATGACAGACTAATAGGCCTATAATCCTTTATCGTACTGTGGTTTATTCCTACCGCCTTGGTTAGGTTTGGTTTAAGTGGCAGTCTGCCATCAGACTCACTTAGAAGTTTTCGTCCATTGTGATACCACAGGAACAGAAGAAGGAAGATGCCTTCTAGTTCCTACCGTTAAACCATCCAGATCGCTTTAAAAAGCCCAATAACTTGCAAATGTTCACATCTGCTAAATCAGACAGGTTCCCAAAGAAATGAGAATCTAAAGAGAAACTCCTTCCGACTGCTAGTGTAGGGCACACACACAGAAGGTGTTCTATAGCTTCTTCAAAAGTCATTGCTGGCTTCAGTCTGCATGTTTTCTGATTAGACCGCGACCTGTCATGACGGACACAATGACTGAGACGTCAGTTCTAACCAATTACAGCAAAGCGGTAGACCTCTTCAAGTCTAGATTAGGCCACATAGATTTGGAATGTTCACAGCCAACTCTTTGAGACCATCTATCATTCGTTGTCCTGCAGGCCTGGTCCTGAAAACTTAGCTTACATGTCGCTAGAGGCATACCTACAGATTCCAGCATTCCTGGAATGTGTAGGGTAGATCCTAGTCTCGCTAGCTCATCCGCTTTACAATTCCCTGGGATATCTCCGTGGCCCGGCACCCAGAACAGGGGAATTTTGAACTGTTCAGCCATTTCGTTGAGAGATCTGCAACAGGCAAGGACGGTTTTTGTGTTCAGAAATACGTTCTCCAGGGATTTAATGGCTGCCTGGTTGTCTAAGAAGATATTTATGCCTGTCATTGTAATGACATTAAATCTTAGCCATTCCACCACTTCCTAAATTGCAAGGACCTCCGCTTGATACACACTGCAGTGGTCGAGTAATATTTTCGATATGACCAGTTCTAGATCCTTAGAGTACACCCCAAAGCCCATCTGGTCGTTTAGTTTGGAACCATCCGTAAAGAAGTCTACATAACTTCTGTTACCAGGAATATCGTAGTCCCAATCGGTTCTATCACGAATAGTGGTACAGTACTTTTTATCATAAAGCGGTTCAGGTAGAGTGTAATCCACACTGCCTTGAATATCGGATATTGTATCAAGGATATCACAGTGCCCGTAGCCACCACATGACCAATGTGAAAGCTCCCTTTATCTTACGGCAGTGGTCGCTGCAATTTGTCTAGCCACAATGTCCAGAGGCATAAGATGTAGCATTAAATTTGGTGCATCAGATGGTGTCGTCCTCAGTGCGGCTGTGATGCACAAACAAAGCCAAACTTTGGATCCGGTTAAGTACGGAGCAGTAGGGGGACTTTTGAAGCGCCGTCCACCAGACTACAACACCATATAGCATTATAGGGCTGCAATAGGTGGACTTTTGAAGCTTTGTCTACCAGACCACAACACCATACAGCATTATAGGTCTGTCAACTGCAGTATATACCCAATTCTTGACATGCGGTCTAAACCCCCAACTTTTGCCAATGGCCCTCTTGCAGCTGTACAGGGCAAGAGTTGCCTTTCTTGCCCTTTCCGAAAGGTGGGATTTGAAGTTAAATTTCCTATCCAGCCAAACACTCAGGTATTTTGCGCTTACTCCGGAGTATCCACTCCAGCCAAGGTAGGGTGACTCCAAGGGACTTCAGCAGCAGTGCCGTCAGGTCCGGCCGACTTAAATGGCTGCAAAGTGCGGACTGCCCACACTATCTTCTCGTCAACAATGTCCGCGATCAGTTAAGGCCATATATATAGGTATTGCGATATCTTGATAGCCAACCTCTTCCTGGGAAATGAGCCTACATTAAAAGTTCCACCGTCTCGTGCCCACTTTTGGTGTAAGTCCCGTCCCCCCTCCTCAGGGAGCTAGGCGTGATGGGATCCTTCGAGAATCCTTTGCGATACGTAGATGCCTCCTAGAGCTTTCCAATTCCAAGCACGCTCACTATCGAAGGATTAAAGCTAGACGGTTGAAATTTTGCACAAATACTTGTTATTGGTGTAGGTCGGTTGGTAGAGTAAATGGGGCAAATCGATCCATGTTTTGTTATAGCTGCCTTATAAACCGATCTTGGGTCTTGAATTCTTGAGCTTCTAGAGAGCGCAATTCTCATCCAATTTGGCTGAAATTTTGTAGTGGTGTTTTGTTTTAACTTCCAACAACTGTGCATAGGATGGTTCAAATCTGTTCATAACCTGAAATAGCTGCCATATAAACCTATTTCCCGTTTAGATTTCTTCAGCTTCTAGAGAGCGCAATTCTTATACGATTTGGCGGAAATATGGCACATATCGTTTTGATAAGACTTTCTACAACTGTGCCAAGTATCGTCTAAATCAGTCCATAACCTGATATAGCCGCCATATAATCCGATATCCCGATTAGACTTCTTGGGCTTCTAGAGGGCTCAATTCTTATCCAATTTAGTAGAAATTTTGCATGTGTCTAACTGTCTAACTGTCTTAAGTATGGTCTAAATCGGTTGGTAACCTGATATAGCTTCCATATAAACCGATCTTCCAAATTGGCTTTCTGAGCCTCTGGAGGGGGCAATTATTACTCGATTTGCCTGAAATTTTGAAGGTGGTGTTTTTTTATGACTTCAAACAGCCATGACAAGTACGGTCCATATCGGCTAATAATTTGAGTTAGCTCATATATATTTGAAAAATTCATTCAAGGAACTTGAAAAATTCCATCCATAGTGGAGGGTATTTAGAATTAGTCACGGGCGAACTTAGCACGCATTAAACTTTTTTTTGCAATCATGTCTGCAACTTTTTACTGGGTTAAAGTCTTGTATCTCCTTTATGTTCACATTGCAAGCAGTCTACTACCCCTTGGAATCTTCATTAGCACCATTATTGTGTTGTCGCCTCAAAAGTAGTGCTACAGCCCGGCAACACCATTGGCTCAAACCATTTTCACCAGCACAATAGCCGAGTCCAAGATTATTGGATGAGTGTAGAGCTCAAGACCAACGAGACGGTTGGCAATGATGTTTTCTTGAGTAACATCACGTTTTGGTTATCAAGAACAGCCGTTGGCTTTTAATGTTGGCCAACAAGAGTTGAGCTAAAAGTTGGTCTGTCATCAATGTTCTCACAAGAAATGTTGCAAAAGGAAGACTAAAGAAAAAAAGTGCTAAACCGTTGAAGGTAAACAAGAATTTTTCTATTGTGGCTGCTTCAGTCTAGGACATGGCAAAATTTTGCCAAACTGAATAGAACACATCTCAAATTAGTTTGAGGCAGGTGCAAGAACATTAGGGTGGATGTTAGGTTAGGTTTAAGTGACAGTCTGCCATTAGACTCACTAAGATGTTTTCGTCCTTGTAATCAGGGTGGCTGATAAGGGATCTAAAAAAAATTTTTTTACACTATGAAATTTTAAGGATTTTAGTCTTAAATATCTATCTTCTCTTACAGCGTATAAGATTTTCTGGATATTTAAAATTCCATCTGTAGTTATTCACCCTTTTACTCCTTTACTCAGTTGGTCATAACCGGTAAGCTTGCAAAATATTTCTAGACCATAAAATTGCACTAAAAACTAGAAAACCTTGTTTCTCCTTACAATTTATTAGACTTTCTTTGGCAAGTCTAATCTCATCTATAGTTAACCACCCTTATATCCCTCTGTCCTCAGTTGGTCATAGCCCGTATTGTGTGACACACGTATTTCATAGTGTCATTATTTTGACTTTCCCCTTCTTCTGAGTTGGTATTAGGAAGGTAAAGTCGTTACTTTTAGGTAATTTTATCCTTTTGCAAGCACTAAAGTTGGCAACATACTAGAAGCCTCATAATCATGGCAAGGAAACTTGCCAGCATGTTTAGAATATAAACCAAGAATAAGCAAAAGTTCTGCGGTAAAGTCACGTGAGCAATCTTTTCATATACATTTTATATTAGTGGAACATTTTGGTAAGGTTAAGTTTTGAATAGTTTCATAGAGAACCAGGTGATAATAGCAGATGACCACTATGGGTGACAGATAAAGAAAATGGGACAGTCAATATTAGTAAACAAAACAAAATGCAGGTCAACTAAGCTTTAAGTTATGGACCGTACTTGTCATGGTTGTTAGAAGTCATACAAAAACAATACCACACTCAAAATTTCTGCGATATGGGATATTAATGGCGCCCTCTAGAGGCTCAAGAAGTCAAATCGGGCGATCGGTTTATATGGATGCTCTATCAAGTTATGGGGCTATTTGTTTCATACTTGACACGGCTGTTAAAAGTCATAGTAAAACTTTATGTGCAAAATTTCAGCCAAATCCTTCTATAGGCTCCAGAAGCCAAATCAGGAGATCGCTTTATAAGACAGCATTACCTGTCTATTAAATGATTTGGGTCATGCTTGCCACAGTGGTAGGAACTCAAAACCAAATCACAACATTTAAGACTTCTAGAGGCTAAATAAGTTAAGATCCGATATCGGTTGATATGACAGCTATATCGAAACATGAACCGATATGGCCCATTAAAAATCCCAATTGACCTACAGTAGCAGCACGTAAAATGCAAATTTGGTCACAAATATTTCATTAAGGAACAATGCCAAACATCTCACATATCATTGATTGTTGTCCGATTCAAGATTAAGCTCAATGATAAGGCGCCTCTTTTTATACCCTCCACCATAGGATGGGGGTATACTAGTTTGGTCATTCTGTTTGTAACACCTCGAAATATGCGTCTAAGACCCCATAAAGTACATACATCCTTGATCGCCATGTCATTTTAAGTCGATCAAGCCATGTCCGTCCGTCTGTCTATCGAAAGCACGCTAACTTTCGAAGGAGTAAAGCTAGCCGCTTGAAGTTTTGCAGAAATACTTTTTATTAGTGTAGGTCGGTTGGTATTGTAAATGGGCCAAATCGGTCCATGTTATGATATAGCTGTCATATAACCCAACATTGGGTCTTGACTTCTTGAGCCTCTAGAGGGCGCAGTTCTTATCCGCTTTTATTGAAATCTCGCACGTAGTGTTTTGGTGGCACTTCCAACAACTACGCTAAGTATGGTTTATATCGGTCCATATTTTGATATAGCTGTCATATAAACCGATCTTGGATCTTGACTTCTTGAGCCGATAGAGCGCGCAATTCTCATAAGGCACAATTCTTATCCGAATGAACTGAAATATTACACAATGACTTCTACAATGTTCAGCCGAATATAGTCCAAATCGGACTATAACTTGATATAGCTCCAATAGCATAACAGTTCTTACTCAATATTCTATGTTTGTCTATAAAGAGATACCGCGCATTGAACTCGACAAATGTGATCAATGGTGGAGGGTATAAAAGATTCGGCCTGGCTGAACTTAGCACGCTCTTACTTGTTTATAGCCGAGTGTGAACGGCGAGACGCAGGGCGACCCTTCTTTGTGGAGAAGTTGTTACATGGCTGCCATACCAAATGGTACAATACCTCACAAATGTCGCCAGCATTAGCAGAGGATAACCACCGCTGAAAATTTTCACCCACCACCGCAGGATGGGGGTATAATCATTTTGTCATTCCGTTTGAACCACATCGAAATCCATCAATTTCCGACCCTATAAAGTTTATATATTCTTGATCAGCGTTAAAATCTAAGACGATCTAGCCATGTCCGTCCGTCTGTCTGTTGCAATCAGGCTACAGTCTTTAAAAATAGAGATATTGAGCTGAAATTTTGCACAGAGTCTTTTTTTTGTCCATAAGCAGGTTAAGTTCGAAGATGGGCTATATCGGACTATATCTTGATATAGCCCACATATAGACCGATCGGCCGATTTAGGGTCTTAAGCCCATAAAAGCCACATTTATTATCCGATTTTGCTGAAATTTGGAATAGTCAGTCGTGTTAGGCCCTCCAACATCCTTCGTCAATTTGGCCCAGATCGGTTCAGATTTGGATATAGCGGCCATATAGACCTATCCTCCGATTTTGGGTCTTAGGCCCATAAAAGCCACATTAATTATCCGATTGTTCTGAAATTGAGGGGAGTGAGTTTTGTTAGGCTTTTAGACACCCTTCGTCAATTTGGGTCAGATCGGTTCATATTTGGATATAGCTGCCATATAGATCTATCGTCCGATTTAGGGTTTTAGGCCCATAAAAGCCACATTTATTATCCGATTTTGCTGAAATTTGGGACAGTGAAATTTGGAACAGTCAGTTGTGTTAAGCCCTCCAACATCCTTCGTCAATTTGGCTCAGATCGGTTCAGATTTGGATATAGCTGCCATATAGACCGATCCTCGATTTGGGGTATTAGGCTCATAAAAGCCACATTTATTATACAATTTTGCTGAAATTTGGGACAGTAAGTTGTGATAGGCCCTTCGACATCCTTCGTCAATTCGGCTCAGATCGGTTCAGATTTGGATATAGCTGCCATATAGACCGATCCTCGATTTGGGGTATTAGGCCCATAAAAGCCACATTTATTATACAATTTTGCTGAAATTTGGGACAGTAAGTTGTGATAGGCCCTTCGACATCCTTCGTCAATTCGGCTCAGATTTGGATATAGCTGCCATATAGACCGATCCGCCGATTTAGGGTCTTAGGCCCATAAAAGCCACATTTATTATCCGATTTTGCTGAAATTTGAGACAATGAGTTGCGTTAGGACCTTCGATATCCTGCTTCAATTTGGCCCAGATCGGTGCAGTTTTGGATATAGGTGCCATATAGACCGATCCTCCGATTTGGAGTATTAGGCCCATAAAAGCCACATTTATTATCCGATTTTGCCGAAATTTGGGACAGTGAATTGTGTTAGGCTACTCAACATCCTTCGTCAATTTGGCTCAGATCGGTCCAGGTTTGGATACAGCTGCCATATAAACCGATCTCTCGATTTAAGGTCTTGCTCCAATAAAAGGAGCACATATTGTCCGATGTCGCCGAAATTTGGGACAGTGCGTTATGTTAAGCCTTCGATATTCCACTGCAATATGGCACAGATCGGTCCAGATGTGGTATATCCACATATAGACCGATCTCTTGGTTTTAGGTTTTGGGGCCATAAAAGGCTCATTTTTTTCCATATTTGAATATGGCTGCCATATAGACCGATCTCTCGATTTAAGGCTTTGGAATCATAAAACGTGCATTTATTGTCCTATGTCGGCAAAATTAGGGACAATGCGTTGTGCTTTCGACAATCTTCTTTAATTTGGCTCAGATCGGTTGAAATTTGGATGTAGCTGCCATATAGACCGATTTCGATTTGAGGTTTTGGGGCCATAAAAGGCGCATTTATTGTCCCATTTCGCCGAAATTTGGGACAGTGAATTGTGCTAGGCTCTTCGATATTTTCTGCATCGGTGCAGATTTGGATATAATAGCTGCCATATAAACCGATATCTCTATTTAAAGTCTTGGCTCCATAAAAGCCGCATTTATAATCCGATTTCACTGAAGTTTAACACAGTGACTTATGTTAGGCTTTTCGACATCTGCGTCGTATGTGGTTCAGATTGGTTTATTTTTAGATATAGCTATCATAAAGTCCAATATTTTGTTGTACACAATTGAACAATGACTTTTGCTTATTGGTATTTGGTCCAAATCGGAACATATTTCGATATAACTGTTAGGGGGCATAAGGTATGCATTTTTTACTGGATTTTGACCAAAGGTGGTTGTGGGTATCCAAAGTTCGGCCCGGCTGAACTTAAAGCCCTTTTACTTGTTTGTCATAGATTTTACTACGATCAGCTTATATATATACCTACATTGCACATACCTATATGTTACAAAAGGAATGACAAATTGTATGTACCCTCACCCTTTCCTTGTGGAAAAAAAGTCCACTTAGCTATCAAGGTATAGAAATTATCTTAAAATATAATAACCCAAATCATTGTCAGATGTCAATGTACAATAATAAGAACAAACGAAATGACAGGTGCACCAGATCTCCAAATCTTATTTGCAGGCTTGTAACATAAATTTTGGAAACATTTGGAAAATCATTGAATTTTATTTGAATTCACTGACACACGGGGGAGGCATATTTTAAAGAGAAATACCCAATACCAACACTAATTCTTTCAATTTATGAGAGGCCGTTAGTGTCGCTTCAACATTCTTATCATCACTCTTCGGTTTGTTTTTGTAGGCCCCCTAATTGCATTGTGTGTCTGTCTGGAATTTCAAATAGAAATGTCTAGTCAATCCATCAGTCAGTCTATCGCCCCCAGGCATAGCTAATTTTGTGAATGTGAACGTGTTCACCAGCCATGATGATGTATGGACGAAATTTATTGGAAATTTATAAGTTTGTGGAACAATAGAACCGGTGACCGGCTAAGTAAATATTGCCCCAAAGGAAACTTTGTTGTGAACTTTGTCCAAATTAAATTATTTGTAGACAAAAGTCGAGGAAAACTAAATAAACACTCGCCACAAAAGCCGTCACAATGCACGCAACGCACCAAAGGGAAACTTAAATCTAAACAATGGCCAAAGAAAGAACAAAAGTTAGGTATTTTCATTTCTTTACCTTAAAGAAAAGTGTGGACAAAAGTTTGACACAAAATCTAATTTTCATTTACGATGGATTCCTGATGAAAAGAATCCTTAAAAGCTTCTTTGCTATATTGACAAGCATAGAAAGTGATTTGGCATTATAAAAGACCACAATAGGTACCTCTGGTGTCTGAGTTACAATTTAGCGGGGGCAGTGTTAGTCATAGAAATTTACTGTGTCACTGACAGGGAATGATAAGTCCATTTCTTTTGGTTAAATGGTGTTTACTGAGTCTGCTTGGAGAGCGAAACTGTTTCTGAGCTCCAAACAGAGGCTTAGTGGCCCATAGCCCTTGTAAGAAGTTGAGATTTAATTCTGACAGCTTATTCGGTGGAGGTTATTTCATAAAGACATGATTGAAATATGGTTTAAAATAACATAACCAAGACATGACAGACCGCTGGAAAACCATTGACGAAGGAAGCGTATAAGACGCATTAGCAAATAATGCAAATAAGTTACAGAAGCCAACAAAGTGTACAAGTAAACCAAAGGCGAATTCCGGTGGCCTATACTGCTTGAAGTTACCAGGAACGTTACCCCCGAAGGCGACAGTTATAACGGAGGGATATTATTTCGATGGCTGTGATATTTTGATTACCGCAACGTAACAGAACTCTGGCACACAACTGAGATTACTATTATCACAAACGAATTGCTAAAATCGGTAGGTAGGTTGATATGAGGGGCCAAATCACTTTTATAGGCCCGCTTTTTGGAGGGTCCCTAAAATCTGTCACCTCAGCTGGCTGTCTAATCTCCATTTATGGTCCGATTTCCAATTTTTTATTTGCTAGTTTGAGCACTATCCAGCCCTACAAAATATCCAGTTGAGGTCTACAATATCCCCACGAGTTTCGGGGATATTTAACTTTTTTTCAAGCCTTTTGCCTGCTAGGGCAAAGATCATCAAATTTTTACAATTCCGGTTTGTTTCTCTTTCGAGACGAACTCAATGATCGAAGATTGCAAATGGAAAAGGACAGCCAGAGTAGCAACACACACCAACCACTATGGGGCGCGTTTCATCTTTGGTTAGGAGACTTTTCACCCATATTAGGTGTAATGGCTTCTTTTTTTACAATTTTGACCGTGGATTGCTTTGTTTTTTGCAATTTACGAAGGCATTTGTAGTTGGATTTTCAAAAAATGTGAAAAAAAATTTTTTTTTTGCTTTTTTATAAAAACAAGTAAAAAGGCGTTAAGTTCGGCGGGGCCAAACTTTGGATGCCCACCACCTCGGGTATATATGTAAACCAACTTTCATCAAAATCCGTTGAAAATTGCATATCTTACGAAATATGATCTGATTTGGACCAAATACTAATAGATACAAGTCATTGTTCAATTGTGTATAACAAAAATATTGGTATTTTTTTGCGCCTTTTTTGGGGTCAAGACTTTAAATCGAGATATCGGTCTATATGGCAGCTATATGCAAATCTTGATCGATCTAGACGAAATTGCAAAAATATGTGGAGGGGCTTAACATAATTCTCTGTCCCAAATTTCGGCAACATATGGGCCAAAACCCTAAATCGATAGATCGGTCTATATGGCTATATCCAAATTTGGACCGATCTGAGTGAAATTGAAGAAGGATGTCAAAGGGCCTACCACAACTCACTGTCTCAAATTGTGGCGACATCGGACAACAAATGGGCTTTTCATGGCCCCAAAACCTAAAACCAAGAGATCGGTCTATATGGCAGCTATATCCAAATCTGGACCGATCTGTGCCATAATACAGAAGTATGTAAAGGGGATTAACCTAACTCACTTTCCCAAATTTCGGCGACATCGGACAATAAATGCGCCTTTTATGGACCTAAGACCCTAAATCGGAGGATCGGTCTATATGGCAGCTATATCCAAATCTGAACCGGTCTGGACCAAATTGACGAAGGATGTCAATGGGCTTAACACAACTCACAGTCCCAAATTTCAGCAAAATCGGATAATAAATGTGGCGTTTTATTGGCCTGAAACCCTTAATCGGCGGATAGATCTATATGGCAGCTATATCCAAATCTGGACCGATCTGGGCCAAATTGACGAAGAGTGTCGAAGGGCCTAAGGCAATTCACTGTCTCAAATTTCAGCAAAATCTGATAATAAATGTGGCTTTTATGGGCCTAAGACCCGAAATCGGCGGATCGGCCTATATGGGGGCTATATCAAAATACAGTCTGATATAGCCCATCTTAGAAATTAACCTGCTTATGGACAAAAAACATTCTGTGCAAAGTTTCACCTCAATATCTATATTTTTTAAGACTGTAGCGTGATTTCAACAGACAGACGGACGGATATGGTTGGATCGTCTTAGATTTTTACCCTGATCAAGAATATATATACTTTATAGAGTCGGAATATGATATATTGGAGACCTGTGTAAAATGTCCGCCAATTCGAATAAGGATTGCGAGCTTTGGCACGCTATGACAGCTATGTCAGGATATTGACCGATTTGAACCATACTTGGCAAAGTTGTTGGATATCATAACAAAGAAATTTCATTAAAATCGGATAAGAATTGCGCCCTCTAGAGGCTCAAGAAGTCAAGACCAAAGATTGGTTGTATATGGCAGCTATATCAGGTTATGGACCGATTTGAACCATATTTGGCATAGTTGGATATCATTACAAAACACGTCGTGCAAAATTTCATTCTAATCGGATAAGAATTGCGCCCTCTAGAGGCTCAAGAAGTCAACACCCAAAATCGGTTTATAGAGCAGCTATATCAAAACATGGACCAATATGGCCCATTTACAAGGCCAACTGACCTACACTAATAATAAGTATTTGTGCAAAATTTCAAGCGGCTAGCTTTACTCCTTCGAAAGTTAGCGTGCTTTCGACGGACAGACGGACGGACGAACAGACGGACGGAGGCACAGACGGACGGACGGACAGATGCACGGAAATGGCAAGATCGACATAAAATGTCACAACTATCAAGAATATATATACTTTATGGGGTCTCAGACGAATATTTCGAGTAGTTACAAACAAAATGACGAAATTAGTATACCCCATCCTGTGGTGGAGAGTATAAAAATGTTTTATACTTATAAATTAAAATTTTTATAGCATACGAGAGCTGAAAATTCAATTTTTTTTTCATCATAAGTGGTTTTACTGTTTTTCAAAGTATTCTCCTCCTAGAGCTCCAGCTCAATTTTCTGAATTTTATAGTTTTTTTCAAACAACGATGAGACCTTAATAGCATTGTTAACCATTTTGATGTGCCACTACTGCCGCTTGAACAAAATAGACTTCAAATAGAAACATTCATAAATCTTTTTAAAGGGATCACATTGCCTGACACTTATCTCTAAATTTATACGCATCGCCACAAGTATTACCTCACTGCCAGTAGAGGAAAGTTCTATGATTTTGGTTATATAAAATTCAGTTAGTTGTCAGGATATGTTTTTTTTTAGTAAAAATATCCTTGTCGTGTCATATACGAGATTTTTTCATTTAATTCCTTTATGGTTCAATGAACTTTTAGCGCTTTAACAAAAAAGAGGAACCTGACAAACTTAACCCAGTTTTCAACAATATGTCAATAACATCATAAGAACAATTTCCACTTCATCCAAAAAAAACTTAGCACGAATGGGTACTTTGGCACGAAAAAGGATACACAGTGACACAAAGATTTCTGCAAAGTCTCCAAAGGATCTTAGGATGCAGAGAAAATCTCTAGGCTAGTGAAGTAATTTGCAAGGCCTTATCTTAAAGGGCCCTTAAGGAAGCTGGAACAATTTCCTTAGATTCTGCTGAGAAGAATGAAGCCTTGTTATAGCCTCCACCGAAGGATGGGGGTATATTCATTTTGTCATTCCGTTTGTAACACATCGAAATATCCATTTCCGACCCTATAAAGTTTATATATTCTTGATCAGCGTAAAAATCAAAGGCGATCTAGCCATGTCCGTCCGTCTACAGTCTTTAAAAAAAGAGATATTGAGCTGAAACCTTGCACAGATTCTTTTTTTGTCCATAAGCAGGTTAAGTTCGAAGATGAGCTATATCCGACTATATATTCATATAGACCGATCCGCCGATTTAGGGTCTTATGCCCATAAAAGCCACATTTATTATCCGATGTCGCCAAAATTTGGGACAGTGAGTTGTATTAGGCCACTCAACATCTTTTGTCAATTTGGCCCAGATCAGGCCAGATTTGGGTATAGCTGGCATATAGACCGATCCTCCGATTTAGGGTCTTAGGCCCATAAAAGCCACATTTATTATCCGATTTTGCTGAAATTTGAGACAGTGAGTTGTGTTAGGCCCATTGTCAGTACGATCTGATACTGTACGGAAGCTGGACATTGAACAGATGCCAATGGCATACACTATACGACTGATCCAACTGCTTGAAGAAAGCACTATTTGTCACAATGATTTAATGGCGCAGTGGAAAACCATTGCCCACTCCATGGAAAATGCCGCGAAATCCATACTTGGGCATGAGAAGCCTTCTCCAAGAAACCCATGGTACGACCAAGAGTGTCAAGATGCTACAGAAGCCAAGAATGAGGCATATAGAGCATTCTTGCAATCAGTAGCAACGCCCCAGATGAAGGAGAGTTATCGGAAGAAAGGAGAGAGGAGAAACGTCTATTCCGCAGAAAGAAAAAGGCAATGAAAAGACTTGATTGTGAGCGAATTGAGATGTACAGGAGTTAGAATGAAGTCCGGAAATTCTACCAAGCAATTAAACATCAAACCGATGGCTTTGGTGCAGGCACATCCTCCAGTCAGAATGAGATCCAAGTAGCAGTGACCCGATTAAAAGAACAACAAGGCAGTAGGAGCCGACGGGTTACCCGTTGAACTATTTAAGGCCGAAAGCGACATGCTAATAAGGCGTATACATCAGCTTATCTTAGCAATCTGGCTAGAAGAACGCATACCCGATGATTGGAACCTCAGCATACTATATCCCATACACAAGAAAAGAGGCAAGACGGAATGTGCCAACTCCAGAGGAATAAGTGTTCTCCCCATCGCATACAAGATACTCTCGAGCGTACTGTGTGAAAGATTAAAACCTAAAGTCAATGAGATAATTGGGCCCTATCAATGCGGCTTGGACCTGGTAAATCCACCCTAAACCAAATATTCACTCATCGCCAAATCCTGGAAGAGACCCGACAAGGACAAATCAACACCAACCATCTCTTTGTTGAATACAAAGCCGCTTTGTGTACTTCTTTACGTTCAAAGATTTTCAAGCCATCTCTGAGTTTGGTATCCCTGCAAAATTATTAAGACTATGCAGGATGACATTTGCTGATACGCATTCCTCAGTAAGAATAGGAAAGAATCTCTCCGAACCATTTAATAACAAACGAGGTTTCAGACAAGGAGAGAGCCTCTCGTGTGACCTCTTTAATATCCTGTTGGAGAAGGTCATTCGAGATGCAGATGTGAATAGACTAGATAGATAGAACGGCACACTAATCACAAGAGAACACATGCTACTTGCCTATGCCGACGACATCGATACCATAGGTCGGTCAACGGAAGTTGTAACTGCAGACTTTGAAAAAATCGAAAGAGAGTCAGTGAAAATGGGTCTGGCAGTAAATGGAGATAAGACGAAATGAATGTTTTCAACTCCCATAACGCCTTGTACAACCGAGCAGATAAAGAAAATGGAGAAAGTTGGGAACCACAACTTTGAGATAACACAAACTTTATCTACCTCGGCACCGTCGTAACCGAAACGAATGACACCAGTTTTGAGATAAAGCGAAGAATAATACTGGCAAACAGATGCTACTTTGGACTAAGTAAGCAGTTTAGAAACAAGGCCACCTCTCGACAGACGAAGACTACACTTTACAAGACACTGATACTACCCGTGCTTTTATATGGTTCTGAAGCATGGGTACTTGTGAAAGCAGATGAGGCAGTGCTTGGAGTATTTGAGAGAAAGATTCTTCGTAAAATGTATGGACCAGTTTGCGATAATGCAGAATTTAGGCGACGTATGAACCACGAGCTGTATGACGACGATGGCATAGTTACACGCATCAAAATTCAACGGCTGCTTTGGCTAAGTCAATATTGTCAGAATGGATGAAGAAGCTCCAGCAAAGAAGTCCTTTGAAGGCAAACACGGTGGTACACGCAAACTGGGATGAGCAAAAGCTCGGCCCGGCACGGGTTGGCTTTGAGCACCACACTGGTTGGAACATTGAGGTCCGATCTGTGTAGTGTTCATTGCTGTCACGAGAAGCTTAGCTGCTAGCTACCCGGCGCGTCCACAGGTTGAATTGCACATTTTTCAAGTAAAGACAGG
The DNA here is from genome assembly GCF_963082655.1 of Stomoxys calcitrans. Lineage (NCBI taxonomy): Eukaryota > Metazoa > Arthropoda > Insecta > Diptera > Muscidae > Stomoxys > Stomoxys calcitrans. The sequence continues at coordinate 46,671,051 of NC_081556.1, read as the reverse complement.
CCACCCAAGATACGATTTCCGCCTCTGAGAAGAAATAAGCTTACGCTCACACACACATACTTAGAATTCATCTTCATCTAACAGAACATATCATCCTAGTAGCACAATCTGTGACTAAACCATCAAGAACAACAAAGAAAAAAAGTATCATCTTCCAAAGAAATAGCAACACCAGCAAAAGCAATCATCTGCCGCCTTGGCAGCATCGACAACTAAAGCAACTGTTGCCCTTATGGAATGTGAACTCAGTAGCCACCACCACCACTGTCACCACCACCGCCAGCAACCATCACCATCAACGCCACTAACAACATTCTTACGGTGTTCATTTACCCCTCCATAATGTTATAGCCATTGCCATCATCTTTAGTATACTTGTCATCTGCTTATTTTTCGACAGCATAATCATCATCATCATCATCGCTATTGGCTTCATCACGCTGCAGCATATGAGCCACAGCAACAACGTAGGGCCATGGAAAAATCCGAAAAAGCCAGCCAACACTTGCTTATAATGAAGTGTAAAGTGCAAGATGATGAGTAACCTCCCATCTCGCATACGTACAAGAACATCAAATATCAACAACGCTTTGCTTAGTTAAAACGAAGAAGTGGTTGTTGGAAATTGATGGAAACGTTTAAGCAGCAAAAAAAATGGAAGCAAAAAGGATTTTGTTTTGCTTCAAGCATCCCCACTTTCAACATCTTGCCAATCTACAGTAGCAAATGAAAAACAATACTCAATAGTATTGAACCCCGGACATGGCAAGGGGGAGAAAAATGATTTAAGGGCAAGCAGGGGTTGCTGCGTATTTGTCAATAATTGATTAAAGCGTAAGGGATCTAAGTTCTTAACATACACACCCACACACTCAACACATCCTCTACTAATCACTTAAAGATGCCACATTCCAAGTGGTAGATATTAGTTAAGGCTCTCTTAACGCTAATGGTCCTGAATGTTTAACATAGCCAACGAAGCGGAAACTAGAGTGCATTTATTGAGCGGAGAGGGGAAGGATGAAGATAGTGGCTATGGTGAATGTGGGCTTGCTTGTCCATAGGATTTCTTTCATTAAATATAGAAAACATACAAACATCACCTTAGAGTTAGAGCTTACTTAGTGAAGAAAAGAATATAGAAGAAGATAAAGTGACACTGGCAGAGTAAAACATGTAAGGAAAGGCGAAAGTCGGGCATAGCCGACAATGTAGTATCCAACACCTGCACTATAAGTGTAAATTTGGAGGTATATCTTATTCTGAACCAAATTTAGTGGACTTCGGTGAAGGTTTTTAGATGGGTTATAAGACCATCCATATCAAATTTCGAGCAAATGTGTTCAAAATTGTAAGAACTACGGCTCCTTATCTCCAAATAGGGTGGTATGCATGTATATGGAAGCTAAAAAGAAATCTGAGCAGATTTTGATAAACAAAAATGTGTATTGTCATAAGAGAATAATATATATCGTGGCAATCGGTTGACAAATGACCCCATTATTATTCAAGTCTGTGCTTGCAGTTGCCCTCGAAGTGAAAATCGGACGATATTCTATGAAAGTTCATCAGTAACGTCGAGAGTCATGAAAACATCCGTCCTGCCAAAGCTTTAGTGAATCGGTTACCAAATGACGAGGTTATTGCACTATTAGTGTAAATCGGACAAATATATATGGGAGCTGTATGCACATCTGAGCCGTTTTTTTTTTCTCAATTTCAAAAGACTCCGTTTCCAGGCCAAAACACATGCCTATATCAAATTTGAAGATGATCGGATGAAAATTCCGACCTGCACAGACAGACAGACTGACATAAGTAAATCTTATCAGAAAATGATCGGTATATTTATCAATGGGTCTAGCTCTCTTCTTTCTGAGGTTTACATACAAATGCCCTAAATATGGAAGAAAAAACAAGTAAAAGCGTGCTAAGTTCGGCCGGGCCGAATCTTATATACCTTCCACCATAGATTGCATTTGTCGAGTACTTTTCCCGATATCACTTTTCGGGCAAACAAAGGACAAAAGAAAAGATTTGCTACAATATTGGAGCTATATCAAGTTATGGTCCGAATCGGACCATAATTGAATTGAATATGAAGACCATATTAGAAGTCATTGAGAAAATTTTCAGCCAAATCAAGTAACAATTGCCCCATTTAGGGGCTCAACAACTAAAATAGAGAGATCGGCTTATATAGGAGCTGTATCAGGCTATAGACCGATTCGGACCATGTTCGACATGTATATTAAAGGTCATGGGAGAAGCCGTTGTACAAAATTTCAGACAAATCGGATAATAAATACGCTCTCTGGAGGCTCAATAAATCAAGATCCCAGATCGGTTTATATGGCAGCTATATCAGGTTATGGACCGATTTGAACCATACTTGGCACATTTGTTGAAAATCATAACGAAATACTTCGGGCAAAATTTCATTCAAATCGGATAAGAATTGCGTCCCCTAGTGGCTCAAGAAGTCAAGATAGAAGATCGGTTTATATGGCAGCTATATCAGGTTATTGTCCGATTCCAACCATACTCGGCACAGTTGTTGGATATAATAACAAAACATGTCGTGACAAATTTTATTCTAATCGGATAAGAATTGCGCCCTCTAGAGGCTCAAAATCGGTTTATTTGGCAGCTACATCAGGTTATGGACCTACTTGAACCATTCTTAACCATATAACCATTGTTGGATATCGTAACAAAACACGTCGTGCAAAATTTCATTCCAATCGGATAGGAATTGCGCCCTCTAGAGGCTCAAGAATTCAAGACCCCAGATCGGTTTATATGACAGCTATATCAGGTTATGAATCGATTTCAACTATACTCAGCACTGCTGTTAAAAGTCATAATAAAACACCTCATGCAAAATTTCAGCCAAATCGGATAAGAATAGTTCCCTCTAGTGGCTCAAGAAGTCAAGATCCAAGATCGGTTTATATGGCAGCTATATCAAAACGTGGACCGATATAGCCTATTTACAATCCCAACTGACCTACACTAATAAGAAGTATTTGTGCAAAATTTCAAACGGCTAGTTTTACTCCTTCGAAAGTTAGCGTGCTTTCGACAGACAGACGGACGGACATGTCGAGATCAACTTAAAATGTCATGACGATCAAGAATATATATACTATAAGGGGTCTTAGATGAATATTTCTAGGAGTTACAAACAGAATGACGAAATTAGTATACCCCATGCTATGGTGGAGGGTATAAAAATACACAAATTCAAACTTTAAAATTCTAATTAGAGAGACGAGGTTAGTATAGTCGAGAAAGAAAGAAAGGACTCCACTACCATATCCATAGTAATATGCAAATGGGGGCTGGTCTGGATCATATTTGATTCAAGTCCATAGAACTCTTATACAAGTCACAGTTTTAGCGAAATCAGGCAACAAATCCGATTTTGATGGGAGTAAAACCCTAAATTGGATGATCGGTCTATATGGCAGCTATATTTCGATATAGTGTGATCTGGATCATATGCTGGTCGGATGACGGGATGCTTAATACAAGTCACTGTGTAAAATTCCGGCGAAATCAGGAAATTAATGTAGCTTTTTTGGTCTTAAGACCCTCAAGCGGCAGTTCGGTCTATATGGCAGCTATACAAATAAGGAAGCTTAAAACAACTCACTATTTAAAATTTCAGCGAAATCGGATAATAAATGCGGCTTTTATGGGCTTATGATCCTAAATTAGCAGATTGGATTATATCACAGCTACACTCATATAAAAAAGTTTGCTGAAAATAGCCAACACTGTCTGCTGAATATAAGTAGTTAATTTTGTTGCTGCTGTAGCAGTAGTTCTGCTATTACAGCAGTATTACTGCAATTTCAGAGTAGCAGGCTTAAAGTCTGAAAAGTCTGTTGTTTGCTGAAAATGACTGATGCTTAATTACGAAGGGGATGTTAGAAGAAAAACAAGTAAAAAGGCGTTAAGTTCGGCCGGTCCGAACTTTGGAAATCCACCATCTCGGGTATACATGTAAACCCCCTTTCGTCAAAATCCGGTGAAAAATGCATACCTTATGCCCCATAGCAGCTTTATAGAAATATGGTCTGATTTGGACCAGTTTGTTAGAACAAAATATTGGTCTCTTTGGTAACCATATCCAAATATAGACCGATCTGAACCATATACGACACGAATGTCGAAGAGCTTAACGTAAGTCATTGTCCCGAATTTCAGCGAAATCGGTTTATAAATGTGCCTTTTATGGGGCCAAGCCTTTAAATCGAAAGGTCGGTCTATACGGCAGCTATATTTAAATCTGGGCCGATCTGGGCCAAATTGAAAAAAGTTGTCGAAGAGCCTAACGCAACTCACTGTCCCAAAATTCAGCGAAATCGGACAATAAATGCGCCTTTTTTGAGCCCAAGACCATATAACGGGAGATCCGTCTATATGAGAACTATATCCAAATCTGGATCAACCTGATCCAAATTAAAGAAGAACGTTGAAGGGCCTAAGACAACCCACGGTCTCAAATTTTGGCGAAATCGGACAATAAATACGAGTTTTATTGGCCTAAGACCTTAAATCGAGAGATCGGTCTACATGGCGGCTATATCCAAATCTGGACCGATCTGGGCCATATTGCAGAACGATGTCGAGGAACCTAAGAGCTGTCCCATATTTCGGAGAAATCGGACAATAAATGTGCCTAAGACCTTAAATCGAGAAATTGGTTTATATGGCAGCTATATCCAAATCTGAACCGATCAGGGCCATATTGCAGAAAGATGTCGACGAGCATACGCACACTCACGGTCCCAAATTTCGGCAACATCGGACAATAAATGCGCCTTTTATGGGCCCAGAACCTTAAATCGAGAGATCGGTCTATATGGCGGCTATATCCAAATTTGGATCGATCTGCGCAAAATCGGGAGACCTGTTTAGGTGCTATATCAGGTAACAGACTGATTTTGGACGTTTTTGGCGCAGTTGTTGGAAGTCGTAACAGAACATCGCATGCAAAATTTCATCCTAAGGGGCTAAAGAAGTAAAATCGGGAGATTGGTTTATATAGAAGCTATATCAGGTAACAGACTGATTTTGGACTGATTTTAGACATTCAGCCATAATTGGACACTAATTGCGGCTTCAAGAATTCAAATCGGGAGATTGGTTTATATGGGAGCTATATCTAAATCTGAACCGATATGGCCCATTTGCAATCCCCAAGAACCTACATCAATCTTAGGTTAGAATGACTCCGAATGTCGAGACGATATATATACTTTACAGGACCCTAGGTCAATATTTCGATGTGTTACAAACGGAATGACTCAATTAGTATACTCCCATCTTATGGTGGGGGCTATAAAAAGGCCCACCACCTCGGGTATATATAAACTATCTTTCGTCATAATCCGGTGGATAATGCATTTGGCTTTAATGGGCCTAAGACCTCAAATCGGCAGATCGGTATATATGTGGGCTTTATCAAGATATAATCCGATATAGCCCATCTTCGATCGTAACCTGCCTGTGTACAAAAAATAATCTGCAAAGTTTCAGCTCAATATCTTTATTTTTAAAGACTGTATAGTGATTTCAACAGACAGATATACAGACGGACCTACATGGCTAGATCGTCTTAGAATATATATATATATATTTTAGGGTCGGAAATGGATATTTCGATGCATTGCAAACGGAATGACAAAATGAATATACCCCATCCGTCGGTGGCGGGTATGAAAATGCCAACCGGTAAAAATTTAGGTACGAGTAGAGATTTAAAATGGGTGACTGAAAGTAACGACGTGGAAACAGAAACAGAACGGAATGAAGAACAAACATTTCGAAGAGACTAAACAAGGAAGGACGGGTGGAAGTACAAGCGGATAGACTAATGAACGAATGGTGGGATGGAAGAAAGGGAAATATGCGGCTGGATAGAGAGTAAGGATTGCAGTTTCAACGGACTGACATATTGAGGACAAAAGTAGGATTGCAAAGAAAACCTGAATAGGACTAAAGACTGCGAATGCTGCAGATGGAGTGAAGTAAGAGGAGAATGAAGGCAGGAACGCAAAGAGGTGCAAAATGACAGATGAAAGGATCGTAGTAAGAAAGGTTAGAAAATGCCGAAGGAATGTATGGGGAACGGAGAAATTAATGCGTGAATGGAAATCTGTACGAAACGTGTTAAAGTATGAGTAAAAGAATCAGCGATCAAAGGTGCTACGGAAGTATTAGAAATGTATTGAGAAGTGGAAGGATGACCTCAAGGACGAATCGTGAAATGGAAAGCTGGGCGTAAGGAAAATTTTGGAGATGTGTTAAAGGTAAGAAAAGGAGACTGACGGACAAAGAAAAAAAGGGGTACTGATGCATAGATACAAGGACTGCTATACAAGTTTCTGCCCCACGTAACACTAACGCTGCCAGGTGCAATCGGGCATTTCCATTGGAAAGGTTGACATTTTCTTACATAATCGTACGCAGAACGTTTTGAAGTACAACCATCATTTCTGTTTTTTTTTACGGTGTCTTAAAAAAATTAATTTGGCAAAACAAGTAAGAAGGTGATAAGTTCGGCCGCGCCGAATCTTATATACCCACCACCATGGATCACATTTGTCAAGTTCTTTTTCCAACACATCCTTATAGGCAAATAAAGGATAAGATGGATAAGAATTGCTATGCTGAAACTATACCAAGTTATGAACCGATTGGGGCCATTCTTGGTTTGGCTGTTAGAGACCAAAGTGGAATTCATAGCGCAAAATTTTAGACAAGTCGGAAAAAATGACGCCATGTAGTAGCTCAAAAAATAAAAATCGGAGATCTATTTACATCGAAGCTATATCAGGTTAGGGACCGATTCCAGCCATATATAACATGTTTGTTAAGGTCACACCAGAAGTCGTTGTGCAAATTTCAGCCAAATCGAATAAGAATTGCTCCCTCTAGTGGTTCAAGAAATATAATCGGGAGATCGGTCTCCCTTCCCTGCGCTTACTGTAGTTCCAGTATTATGATCTTTGTCTATCTAAGTCTTCCGAATCCTGAGAGTATCGGTAATAGTTCAATCGTCGGTTCCCAGTTCTTTAGGCTATTTTGAATATCCTGTCTCCGCAATGCCTGATGTTTTAGTATAAGGATCTTTGCTTATCCTTATCTTCCAAATCCTGAGTAAATGGCCTTAAGTAATGCTCCCACCGGCAGTTCCCTTTGCGTATCCTGGTCTTACGAGAGAGAGTCAGTGATGGTTCCATCGTCGGGTCCTTGTATGTTAGGCTGTATTGCGTCTATCGTCGCTGCGCTTCTTAAACTTCCAATATTACGATATTTGCCTATCAAAATCTTCCGAATCCTGAAACAGTTGGTGATGGTTCCATCATTGGGTCTCTATTTGTGATGGTCTAGTAGTTGGCCACCTGTTCGTTTGGCGGTATTGAATCACTTGCCACTGCACGGCCCAGTATCTCATTATAAGGACCTTTGCCTATCGTTATCTTTCCAATCTCGAACAAGTAAAACCGTGCAAGGTTCGGTCGGGCCGAATCTTATATACCCTCCACCATGGATCGCATTTGTCGGGCACTTTCCACGGTATCTCCTTTTAGGCAAACAAAGAATAAAATAATATTGAATATTGGAGACTATAGTAGAAGTCATTATGTAAAATTTCAGCAAAATCTAGTAAGAATTGCGCTCTTAAGGGGCTGAAAAAGTAAAATAGGGAGATCGGCTTATAGAGAAGCTGTATTAGGTTATAAACCGACTCATGTCATATTTGACACGTAGGTTAAAGGTCATGTTAGAAGCCGTTGTCCAAAATTTCAGCCAAATCGGATAATACTTGCCCCTTTTAGGGGCTCAAGAAGTCAAGATCCCAGATGGGTTTATATGGCAGCTATATCAGGTTATAGACCGATTTGAACTTTTCTTAGCACAGTTGTTGAAAGTCATAACAGAACACCTCATGCAAAATTTCAGCCAAATCGGTTAGTAATTGCGTCCTCTAGTGGCTCAAGAAGTCAAGACCCCAGATCGGTTAATATGGCAGCTATATCAGGTTATGGACCGATTTCAACTATACTCAGCACAGTTGTTGGAAGTCAAAATAAAACACCTCATGCAAAATGTCAGTCAAATCAGATAAGAATTGTGCCCTCTAGCGGCTCGAGAAGTCAAGATCCCAGATCGGCTTATTTGGCTGCTATATCAAAACGTGGACCGATGTAGCCCATTTTCAATCACAGCCGACCTACACTAATAAGAAGTATTTGTCCAAAATCTCAAGCGGCTAACACTACTTCTTCGAAAGTAAGCGTGCTTTCGACAGAGAGACGGACGTACAGACAGACTGACGGACATATACTTATGGGGTCTTAGACGAGTATTTCGAAGAGTTAAAAACAGAATAACGAAATTGGTATACCCCCATCCTATGGTGGAGGGTATAAAAAACAACCTTACCTATGTAGAACGCCATGCCTTTAGTCTTATCCAAACTTGTCACGGTGACTTGACCAATGTCCACCACAAATATAGTGCCTTCCTCCTTCTCTTCCCTGTGGAAGACTTCCTATTTCTCCGCACCCAAACCTTGATTGAATCTTGCCTAAGAATCCCAAAATGCGTTCCGTCGCGAATTTGCTTCCCCATCCTTTGAGGCAGACCGTCTCCATTGTGAGCTGGGGGATGCCCATCTTTCTCACCAGATAGAGATTTGCGCCCTTCCAGAGAGTCTCCTTACTTCAAAAGAGCTGCTTGATGGTATCAATACATTCTGCTGACACAAAGCGCAACATTAAGATGTCTCCTCTGTATTCGCAGCTCCTAATTTTTATGGGAGAATGGATTGAGAATGGGAGCAGCTCATCCCATCGCGGTATAATCGAGGCGACGATAGGAAACCTGAAAGAAGGGGAAAAAGTTTACGACCGGATGTCTGAGATGAACCTTGAAGTCGAGTGCGAGGTACTGCTGCCATCGGCACAGTCTTGGATTGACGGAACCCCAGTATTGCCGTCTGGAAGATCATGTTACACGGATGGATCAAAGCTAGAGGACAAAGTGGGCCTGCGGGTTCACATTGAGAACCCAGGGACTGAGATCTGTTTTAGACTGCCTGACCATAATATGGTCCTGCAGGCGGAGATCCGGGCGATCACGGAATGTGTGAAGTGGTGTGGTTTTAACCCGAGCACGTCGAGTGTAAACATCTTTACCCACAGTAAAATTTCCGTCAGGGCAATAACAACCAGGTTGGTAAGGTCACGAACAGTCTTGCAGTGTAAGAAGGAGATTAACGTCTTTTCTGAAGATGGCAAAATCCGCACCGTTTGGGTGCCGGGCCATAACGGAGTAAGGGGAAATGAAAGGGCAGACAATTTGGCGGTGAAGGCCAGAGGATTGCCTTCAATAAACTTGGCAATCCTCTTCAGAGTTCGAAAATCCGCTCTTTAATCAGATACTCCACTTAGGTCCGATGATCTCGTGAAATTCTTCCGGATTTACTGCCGATATCGATGACTGCATAAGTCACCCCTTCTCTGTTTTGCTTCCTTGCCATTCTCCTATAAGAGGGCGGCTCCTTACCTTTTCCAGTGACCATCTTCCCCTTCCGTGATGGCTGTGGTGCCCTTTTGGAAGTCCCAGTCTTCCATGAAGACTCAGGGGCCCTTCGCGCTTCCTTCGTTGCTGTTCCGACTTTGTCTCCCTCAGCATGACAATATCTGGGGTCTTCATTGTGTGAGGACTGGGGAGGGGAGCTCTTCTTCAAAGTTTTAGCAGTGCTATGCTCTTCGTTAGATCTGATTGTCTTTCCATCCTCCGTGGAAGTGTTTGGAATGTTAGTTATGTCCCTTCCAGCATGATGCAGTTTTTCACCCGCTGCGCTGTCGATACATACTCATCAGTCTTCTCCGTCGTGCTCCGGATTACCTTCTCGATATTCTTGTGGGTTTGGCAAAGGCCTCACTCACTAGTGCCGTCATTCCGCTGTCTTCATCTCTCCATTCGACTGCGTTGAAAAATTCACTGAATGTCAGTTCTATCCCACCTCAGCATATCGCACTTTCGACCGATTACGCCGCCGGTGTATAGTGGTCAGTCTCCTTCGTCGTGCTCTGGATTATCTCTCCGATATTCTTGTGAGCTTAGCAAAGGCCTCACTCACTAGTGCCATCATCCCGCAGTCTTCATCTCTCGATTCGACTGCGGTGAAAAATTCATTGAATTTGTTGCTGTCTGAATCTGTATCGGAAACATCACCTTCATTTAAAGGTTGGAGACGACCTGCGCATTCCTCTGATTCCTTGCTTGTAAGTCTGACGACTGGTTGTGCGTTTAAAGCATTACTCTCGTCTCGAGGTGCCAGGCACCCACACCTATAGGAGGCGCTTACAACATGTTACGGTCTGATGCCACCACCGCATCTATTGGGTCCTCGGAGACATGTCCGTCAGTCTGTCCGTCTGTCTGTTGAAATCACACTACAGTCTTTAAAAATAGAGATATTGAGCTGAAAATTTGCAGAGATTCTTTTTTTGTCCATAAGCAGGTTAAGTTCGAAGATTGGCTATATCGGACTATATCTAAATTTAGCCCTCCTATAGATCGATCCGCCGATTTAGGGTCTTAGGCCCATAAAAGCCACATTTATTATCCGATTTTGGAAAAATTGGGGACAGTGAGTTGTGTTAGGCCCTTCGATATCCTTCGTTAATTTGGCCAAGATCGGTCTAGATTTGGTTATAGCTGCCATATAAACCGATCCTCCTATTTGGGGTCTTAGGCCCATAAAAGCCAAATTTATTATCCGATTTTGATGAAATTTGGGACAGTGAGTTGCCTTAGGCCCTTCGATATCCTTGGTCAATTTGGTCCAGATCGGTCCAGAGTTGGATGTAGCTGCCATATAGACCTATCCTCCGATTTAGGGTCTTAGGCCCATAAAAGCCATATTTATTATCCGATTTTGCTGAAATTTGGGACAGTAAGTTGTCTTAGACCCTTCGACATCTTTCTTTCAATTTGGCCCTGATCGGTTCAGATTTGGATATAGCTGCCATATAGACCGATTTTTCGATTTTTTTTTTAGGCCCATAAAAGGCGCATTTTTTTGTCCGATGTCGCCGAAATTTGGGACAGTGTGTAAAGTTAAGCCCCTTGACATACTTCTGTAATATGGCACAGATTGGTTCAGATTTGTATATAGCTGTCATATAAACCGATCTCTCGGATTAAGGTTTTGGAGCCATAAAAGGCGCATTTATTGTCCGATGTCGCTGAAATTTGAGAGAGTGTGTTTAGTTAGGCTCTTTGACGTCCTTCTTCAATTTGGCCAAGATCGGTTCAGATTTGAATAGAGCAGCCATATAGACCGATCTCTCGATTTAAGGTTTTGGCTCCATAAAAGTCGCATTTATTGTCCGATTTCGTCGAAATTTGAGACAATTAGTTGTGTTAGTGCTTCGACATTTTACTGCAACTTGGCCCAAATCAGTCCAGATTTTATGGGGCCAATCTGGGCAGATTTGGGCTTAGTTAAGGAGATATAGCCATTTTAAGCCTTTTATGGAGCCAAAGTCTTGGCCCCATAAAAGGCGCATTTATAATCCGATTTCACTAAAACTTGGCACAGTGACATATGTTTGGATTTTCGATATCCGTGGCGTATATGGATCAGATCGGTTTATTTTTAGATATATCTACTGTTAGTATTTGGTCCAAATCGTAACATATTGTATTTTGATATATCTGCTATGGGACATAAGGTATGCAATATTAACCGGATTTTGATGAAAGGTGGTTTACATATATACCCGAGGTGGTGGGTATCCAAAGTTCGGCCCGGCCGAACTTAACGCCTTTTTACTTGTTTCATTTCGTCTTCCCTTTACTTGTCTCATTTAAGTTAAAACTTTTTTTAATACGAGAACCTAACCTTTTGGTATCACAAAATATAATTATTTTTCCACCTTTTGAGTCAAGGAAAAATAATTCTGAAACTCCTTAATTGAATATTCATTCGTCAAATTATGACAGTGGATCACCGACAGAAATGAAATTTTTTTAAACAACTTTCTTCACTGTAACTTGGCCAAAACCCCAGTCAATCCTTGCATGTGCTTTGACAGTTAATTTTACTCTTTTTGAAGCAAAAATATGATTGAAGAGTTTCTGCTTTGGTGGTGGTAAGGTCGGTTGGATTTACTTGCAAAAAAAAAAAAAAATGAAATTAATTTCAATTCACCGTGACTGGCAGTCTAGTCAGGCAGTGTCAGAGCCAAAGGCTAAGAGAATCTCAGTTGGAAGGACCTCCTACTAAAGTAAAGCAATCGACCAAAGAACAAAACGTAATCATAAGCATACACATCTACCATTTGTTAGGCCTAAAACACATGTTTCTGACGTTTCAAATGAAGTCGAGAGTGACTCTGTGAATTTTTGCCTTGCATTTAATGTCTTACATGGGCCGACATTGATAAACTGTTTGATTTAATGGATTTTCCGTTTTTTTCTTTCATACTCTTTGCGAGCCAAGTCATGGAAGTTTGTTTTTAATGTGCGCCTCAACATCGCTTACTCAAAATTCAATGGAAAAATGTAAATATTTTTAAAGGACCAAAAAAAAAAACTCCAACCCGATTTATGTTATCTTCAATGTTGCCTTATATCACTTATGCTCATTTTCACTTTCAATCTCCCGGGGTGGCATAATGGCCTTTATGTTGCATTTACTGGTGGAAACCTTAAACTTTTTCGTAATTAAAAAATGCTAAACATTTTTAGACTCTTACATCTCAGCACATAATTCTTTTTTGCTATCTCCTCGCCTTGCTATTGTGATGGTTGTTGTAGATGAGCACATTACAAAGATATGGTAATTTCTGCATATTGCACTGCAGCTGCTTCAAACTTTGCAGGTCTTTCTAAGGCAAACGTTAAACGAGACACATTAACCAAGAAACAGTTGCATTACCATTCGCTAGGCAAGCACTTGAGTTCTGTACAGATCTCTCTCTGTCTCTCTCTCTTTATCTACATGGGTTATATTAAAATTGTTTTGCATGATTTCGAGAACACAGTAAACAGTGGCGTATCGATGAAAGGGGTTTTTTAGCATAAAAACCTTCGCCGTATTTCGGACTCGGTCTTTTGCGGCTAAAACCCACCATATATCAGGGGATATGTAAACTACCTCGGCACCACTCTCGCATTACTTCGGGGTGGATTCCCTCAGTGTTCCTGCGTCCAGGTGCCCTCTTTTTATGGCCGTTGCTATATCATCGATGTCGTGTCAGTTCAGTTTATCGTCATATATTTTCATCCGCTCTAAGGCCTGCTGGTCTATTGGCACCATACTGGCAATGACGAGAACTGGAGATACTCTTCGAAAAGATGACATAACTCTTATTGCGGCCGTCCTCTGTGACGATAGCAGCGCCTTTGCCCTGTACCTGATATTTAGGGATTAATCTCAAGCATCGCTTCCATATAGCCAGCCTTGCGCCTGCTTGGTAGAGGCTCCCCGAAAATCGCCAAGCACTTGAGTTCTGTACAGATCTCCCTCTATCTACATGGGTTATATTAAAATTGTTTTGCATGATTTCGAGCACAGTAAACAGTGGCGTATCGATGGAAGGGTTTTTTTTTACCATAAAACTCTTCGCCGTATTTCGGACTCGGTCTCTTCCCGCTAAAACCCACCATAAATGAGAGGATATATAAACTACCTCGGCACCATTCTCGCATGTGTTCCTGCGTCTAGGTGCCCTCTTTATATGGCCATTGCTATATCATCGATGTCGTGTCCGTTCACTTTATCGTCATATATTTTCATCCGCTCTAAGGCCTACTGGTCTATCGGCACCATACTGGCAATGACGAGAACTGCGGGCTTAGACACTGTTCGGGAAGATGGCGTAACTCTTACTGCGGCCGTCCTCTGTGCCAATAGCAGCACCTTTGCCCTGTACCTGGTATTTAGGGATTAATCTCAAGTATCGCTTCCATATAGCCGGCCTTCTATCATAAGCTTGCGCCTGCTTGGTAGAGGCTCCCAGAAGTTCGCCATTCATTACCCGCCCCAACTGCGCCGGTATCTTCGCCGCTTTTATTGCCATCGTAGCGCAGAGGTTAGCATGTCCGCCTAAGACTCTGAACAAATTTTGGCAAGAACATCAGAAAAAATTTTCATCGGAGGCTATCCCCTCCTAATGCTGTCGACATATGTAAGGTACTGTAAACTTTGTTCTGGCAGCCATGTAAAAACTTCTCTCTAAAGAGAAGTCGCACTGCGGCACGCCTTTCGGACTTGGCTATAAAAAGGAGGCCCCTTATGATTGAAATTTAAAACTTGAATCGGACTGCAGTCATTGATTTGTTAGAAGTTTGCTCCTGTTCCTTAATGCAATTTTCATGGGCAAATTTGCATTGCGTCTGGGCTGCAAACGTCAATTTTATATCGAGTTGTATCCCAAGGTATTTCACTTTCCTTTTAGTGGGTACGACGACGTTTTCGAACCGCATACTTATCTCTGTAGTGATGTGTTTCACAGTGAGCAGGTGTACCTCGGTCTTTTTCATTGCCAGCTGTAGGGATTCCAACTAGTTCTGATCATGATCTGCTGTGGTCTACGTTGCGCCTCGTCCGTATTTCTATTTCTGTGACAGTGGCAATGTCGTCTGCATATCTGGCATCTCCAACCTCAGTAATCCGCCATGGGCTGGTTTTAAACTTAACTTAATTAGTATGAGATGACTTAAGGGTACTTATTTTTGGAAAGAATAGCGCAAATCTGTAAGGCGTTGACCCAGGCTTCCGAGACAAGTGGGTAGATGGGTCTTTCTGGTCATACTATAGACCTTGGTCAGAGCTCTAACCTCGGGGGCCTATCTCGGTGGATTCCGGTTGTACTCTCGGGGATGTCCGAGAAAGAGACCTGGGTGAGTACTCTAGTAAGGTCTCGGAACAGGGTTCCACGGCTCGACGATTGTCAACTCAAGGAGCGGAAATCAAAACAACGTGAGTCCCATCTGTGGGAATCAGGGTTGGATGCAACAACGCGAGACTGGAATAAATACTCACGTGGGGACTAGGACATAATCTACGGCCAGAGACCTTAGTCAATACTCAAGCACGGAAGAGGGGGAAATCTGCGGCAATAGAACTTGGTAAGTACTCAAGCAAGGAAATGCTAGGATTCTATAGGATAGCCAGGAGACCGGGTTAAGTACTTCACCAAAGATATGCTAGGATTCTACAGGATAGCCAGGAGACCGGGTTAAGTACTTCACCAAAAATATGCTAGGATTCTACAGGATAGCCAGGAGACCGGGGTAAGTACTCCAACAAGGATATGCTGGGATTCTACAGGATAGCCAGATGACAGAGGTAAGTACTTCACCGAAGATATGCTAGGATTCTACAGGAAAGCCAGGAGACAGTAGTAAGTACTCCAGCAAGGCTAGGATTCTAGAGGATAGCCTGGAGACCGCGGTAAGTACTCCAGCAAGGATATGCAAGGATTCAATAGGACAACCAGGAGACCGTGTTAAGTACTCCAGCAAGCATATGATAGGATATGCTAGAGTTCTACAGGATAGCCAGGAGAACGTGATAAGTACTCCAGCAGATATATACTATGATTCTACAGCATAGCCAGGAGACCATTGCAAGTATTCCAGGAATGATATGCTAGGATTCTATGGGATCGCCAGAAGACCGTGGTAAGTACTCCGGCAAAGATATGCTAAAATTTTACAGGAAAGCCAGAAGACCGTGGTAAGTACTCCAACAAGGATATGCTGGGCTTCTACAGCATAGCCAGGAGACCATTGTGAGTACTCCAGCTAAGATATGCTTAAATTTTACAGGAAAGCCAGAAGACCGTGGTAAGTACTCCAGCAAGGATATGCTGACATTTTACAGCATAGCCAGGAGGTATGCTGGAGGTATGCTGGGATTCTATAGGATATGCTAGTACTTTATAGGATAGCCAGGAGTCCATTGTAAGTACTCCAGGAATGATATGCTAGGATTCCACAGGATAGCCAGGAGACCGTGGTAAGTACTCAAGAAAGAACTCTGGCAACTTTTGTGTTTTTTAGATGTGTTTATTTTCTATGTGCTAAAAGTGAATAAAAAATTTAATTTAATTTTAATAGTCAATGCGTGTTTCATTAACCCTGTGATACATTAATTGTGAACTTTTTTCTCGTGCTGTAACGTGCTCGTCATTGAGATAAGCAAAAGATTCTGTGTTTGTACTTCAGAGCGTTGGCTAATATTCATTTAGTCATTCCGTTTGCAGTACATCGAAATATGGGACCGTCGTAAAATTTTAGGACGATTTAACGATGTCCGCGTGTCTGTCCGTCGGTCTGTTGTAATCACTCTTCAACAAGTAAAAAGGCGTTAAGTTCTGCCGGGCCGAACTTTGGATACCCACCACCTCGGATATATATGTAAGCCACCTTTCGTCAAAATCCGGTGAAAAATGCATACCTTATGCGTCATAGCAGCTAAATCACTCTATCCTCCGATTTGGACAAAATACTAATAAATGCAAGTCATTGTTCAATTGCGTATAACAAAATATTGATCTCTTAGTAGCTTTATCTAAAAACAAACCGATCCGAACCATATACAACACGGATGTCGAAAAGCCTAACACAACTCACTGTCCCAAATTTCGGCGGAATCGGACAATAAATGCGCATTTTATGGGTCCAAGAACTTACATAGAGAGATCGGTCTATATAGCAGCTATATCAAAATCTTTACCGATCAAAGCCAAAATGAAGAAGAATGTCGAGGGGTCCAACAAAACTCACTGTCCCAAATTTTGGCGACATCGGACAATAAATGTGGCTTTTATGGGCCCAAGACCCTAAATCGAGAGTTCAGTCTATATGGCAGCTATATCCAAATCTGGACCGACCTGAGCCACATTGAAGAGGACTGTCGAAAGGCCTAACACAACTCACTGTCCCAAATTTCAGCAAAATCGGAAAATAAATGTGACTTTTATTGGCCTAAGACCCTAAATCGGCGGATCGGTCTATATGGGGGCTATATCAAGATACAGTCCGATATAGCCCATCTTCGAACTTAACCTGCTTATGAATAAAAAAAGAGTCTGTGCAAAATTTCAGCTCAATATCTCTATTTTTGAAGACTGCAGTGTGATTTCAACAGACAGACGGACATGGCCAGGCCGTCTTATATTTTTACTCTGATCAAGAATATATACATTTTATAGGGTCGGAAATGGATTTTTCGGTGTGTTGCAAACGGAATGACAAAATGAATATACCCCCATCCTTCGGTGGTGGGTATAAAATAGAGATATTGAGCTGAAATTTGGCACAGATACGTCTTTTGGATGCACGCTGGTTAAGTTCTTGAACGGGCCAAATCGGACCCTATTTGAATATAGCTGCCATAGAGACCGATCTGCGGATAAAGGATCCGGAGCCCATAAAAACTTTATTTAGCACTCGATTTCGCTGAAATTTGAAACAGTGAGTTATTTTAAGCCTACAGATAACCAATCTAAATATGGTTCAGATCGAACTATATTTAGAGACATATCTGGTTGTCTTTCAGAGATTATTTTTATAACTTCTACAGGTACCCCGGCGTATCGATCAAAGGGTTCACAAAAAGTAAAATGAACACTGTAAACAGGTAGGATCAGGAGATTATACGCCATCTGTTACGGAAGCTATTTTTTTCCAAATGTGTTTTTGTCGCAGATGGGATTTTATCGTTAGTTCGAATTTATACCTTGTCCGTATTAAAATTTAAAGGTATTTTGACGTTCGTGAGAATATGTAACTAACGCTCAGTATCTCTAACACGACATTATCGCTGGTGCCATTTTATCACTCATGCAATATCTCTAGGCTTATTGAAATTATACTTGAAGAAGCTTAAATTGTTCATATTAAAGTCGGGACGTTTCGATTGACTTGAATAATGCTGTCCACAGATGATAAGAGAAAGCATTGATATGAATATAGTCCTACGCGGCCGAACAACAACTAGCCCACACTGTGAAATAGCCGATTTACTAGGAACAACAGGCTGGATGGAATAAACTTGTGCAGCAGACAAGTCCGTCTGAGGTATAACCAATGGGATAGACTCCGCGTGCATTAGTTGGGAACAGTCAGGTTGAGTAATTTTCAAATCATCCTGAGTATATCATACATTACGGGCAGGTGTTTCAGATAACGGCAATGGACTCTTAAAGTCCCGCACGCCCGAGGTTCATCTAGAATAGGGATATTAGGAGATAAAGGCGAAATACGAACTAACGGAAAAGGAGACAGACAAGATGTAAGCAAGTCCCCCGAAACAGTGGAATTTGAATGTTCCGAAGAAGATTTAGGCTTCTTAGGTTTCAGGTGAGGATAACATAGAAGTTAGAGAACATTGTCTCGATTTTAACAAAACGATTCAGGATCGAGGATTAATTGTTCTTCATATCCAAAAATTCAATTTTTATACTCACCACCGACGGATGGGGGTATATTCATTTTGTCATTCCGTTTGCAACACATCGAAATATCCATTTCCGACCCTATAAAGTATATATATTCTTGATCAACGTAAATCTGTCCGTCTGTCTGTTGAAATCACGCTACAGTCTTCAAAAATAGAGATATTGAGCTGAAACTTTGCACAGAATATTTTTTTGCCCACAAGCAGGTTAAGTTCGAAGATGGGCTTTATCGGACTATATCTTGATATAGCCCCCATATAGACCGATCCGCCGATTTAGGGTCTTAGGCCAATAAAAGCCACATTTATTATCCGATTTTTAAGACGAAAATTAAGACAATGAGTTTTGTTAGGCCCTTCAACATCCTCCGTCAATTTGGCTCAGATTGGTCCAGATTTGGATATAGCTGCCATCTAAACCGATTTAGGGTCTTAGGCCCATAAAGGCCACATTTATTATGCGATTTTGCTGAAATTTTGGACAATGAGTTGTCTTAGGCCCTTCGACATACTTCGTCAGTTTCCAGATTTGGATATAGCTGCCATATAGACCGATCCTCCGATTTAGGGTCTTAGGCCCATAAAGGCCACATTTATTATCCGACTTTGCTGAAATTTTGGACAATGAGTTGTCTTAAGCCCTTCCACATCCTTCGTTAATATGGGTCAGATCGGATCAGATTTGGATATAGCTGCCATATAGACCGATCCTCGGATTTAGGGTCTTGGGCCCATAAAAGCCACATTTATTATCCGATTTTGCTGAAATTTAAGACAGTGAGTTGTGTTAGGCCCTTCAACGTCCTTCGTCAATTTCGCTCAGATCGGTTCACATTTGGATATAGCTGCCATGTAGACCGATCTTCTGATTTAGGGTCATAGGTCCATAAAAGCTACATTTATTATCCGATTTTGCTGAAATTTTGGAAAATGAGTTTTCTTAGGCCCTTCAAGATCCTTCGTGAATATTGCATAGATCGGTTCTGATTTGGATATAGCTGCCATATAGACCGATCCTCAAATTTAGGGTCTTAGGCCCATAAAAGCCACATTTATTATCCGATTTTGCTGAAATTTGGAACAGTGAGTTGTTTTAGGCCCTTCAACGTTCTTCGTCAATTTGGCTTAGATCGGTTCAGATTTGGATATAGCTGCCATATAGACCGATCCTCAAATTTGGGGTCTTAGGCCCATAAAAGCCACATTTATTATCCGATTTTGCTGAAATTTGGAACAGTGCGTTGTCTTAGGCCCTTTGACGTCCTCCATCAATTTGGCTCAGATCTGTCCAGATTTGGATATAGCTGCCATATAGACCGATCCTCCAATTTAGGGTCTTGGGCCCATAAAAGCCACATTTATTGTCCGATGTCGCCGAAATTTGGGACAAAGAGTTAAGTTAAGCCCCTCCTCATATATCTGCTATGGGACATAAGGTATTAGTTTTGCACCGGATTTTGACGAAAGGTGGTTTACATATATACCCGAGGTGGTGGGTATCCAAAGTTCGCCCCGGCCGAACTTAACTCCTTTTTACTTGTTTTCTCCTTATACAGGCTGTACAAGTCCACGTCCGTCTTTTTACAAATAAAACGTGACCAACGCAAACCACTGGAAGGTCCCGTTATCTTATCGTAATAGCTACCATTAACACCAGCACATTTAAAATTAAGAGTTCCCTTACATTACCAACATGATGTAAAACGTTCATCAGCATTAGAAACTTTGCAGTCACTCTATACTGAGATGCACCGAAAAGTATGCTACAAAAACGATAGTGCGATTGCATCGCTCTTTTCGCTAATGCTACTTTCCGCTACTTCGATATTATCACTCGTGCTGTATTATCGCATGTCCGATTTCAACTTCTCGGGTGCCTGAGATGACACTTGAGGTCGAGTGGGAGACACTGATGCCGGAGGCAAAGTCTTGGATTGACGAAACTTTGGTATTGCAAACTGAAAGATCATGCTACACAGATGGAATGAAAATACAGACTATCTGTCAGCGAAGGATAGAGGAGTGCCGCCAACAAACATGTTTAACCCGAAGTCTTTCGGGTTAACGAAGTCCGAGTTAAGGGCGTGGGATGCGAACGCGCATGTAACGCTGTGCAATAGCGAAACAGTCGGCAGGATGACGAAAATCCTATGAGGAGATGCGGATCGTGAGAAAATGAGGGTATTACTAAAAGGAAGTATAAAGAGAGATAAGGCATTGGAGCACTTCCTGTGTCATTGCCCGGCTTTCGTGACTAACAGACTCCGGCACTTAGGTAGGGACACAATACCAGACATGAACTATCTTAGGGTCGTGGTATGGAAGACATTTAAGAATTTTTTAAGTAGCATGGCAGTCCTAACTTTGATTGTCTTTTTCGTGTTTATTTTTTGTTATGTAGAGCACACAACAAGCCAATTACTGGCTTAGATGTATGGCCGTAGTGGCATGCGGCGGTTTAATATCCGCACCCTCTATTCAATCTAACCTTACCGACGATTGAGCTAATGCATGAGTTGGAAGCAGTGATATGATATAAGTGTAGCAATGGAATGATGGTGGTCGAATTTTAAGAACTTGGCATTCAATATAGGTATTGAAATGGGTTCATATCGCAATTTCTTGGGCTACAGAGATTTCGGCATTTTCATATCGCAATTTTTTTCATGACTGGAGCGATTTTGTGGCTGAAACATTAAATCGTTTCAACCACAAAATCGCTCCAGTCTGGGCTGGGTCAACTTTATGGCTGGAGTTATTCTTCCTACTACTACAGGCGGAGCAATTTTGGCTTAAGGGATTTTTTTTTTTTTTTTTGATTGGAACAAAACCAATGGGTGGCGCGATTTTTTTTTTATTATCAGAGCATAGCTCGAGACGGGAATCACACCAGGAGCCAAATTAAAAATGTTTCCCATCCCCTATCTCTTTCCTTGCTACCACCCTGCCAGTAGTAAAATAAAGCACTTGAGTTCCTTTTTATCATATCCTTTTCATTTGAGGCAACACACACACACACACATAATGTCATCACCAGCTCTCTATACGGATACAACTACTCTGGCAACACAAAATGTTTGCTATCGCAATATAGTGCCACATTAAGAATTAAGCACATTTTGCTCTACGACTAAACAGCTTAGGCATTGCAAACAGGCAAATGTACCGAAAAAATATATCCTTACACATCATATGGCAAAATTGCATAAACAACAACTAAAACACACTCACACGCACACATAGCTCTCACCATAGAATAGCAACTGCTATAGACACTGGCAGCAAAAACTACACAATTTTAGTATATGAATAAATGTCTGGCGAGATATGCAAGCAACTAGAGCTGAATATAACCCAACAAACATAATTAGAATCTATTTTGGATAGAATTTTTCAAAATTCTAAAACAGTTTGTAGATGTGTTATTTCCCCATTGGAAATGGGACAGTTTTCAAATCTGTCACGAGATAGGTCCTCTGGTCATAGCGACCGGTCCCAGTTCTCGTCTCCTTATATGGCAAAAACCTACCACTTTTATAAGGGTTTCTCGCTCGATGTGAGGAATTGCCACTATTCTAACACCGTAGGATAGGTCTTGGGACAATTCGAAAAGGATGAGTGTACTTTGCAAGGATTTTTAAGGGAGATAAATTTAGTTAGAAAATATATTAAACGTATAAGCAATTTTTAACAATAATTGAACAAAAACCAATATGGAGGGGCAAAAGTTGCCGACTGTATAATACCCTACACCCACCCTATAAGTATAATGTGGGAGCTTTATCCAATGCAGAATCAATTTTGAAGGACCTATGTTCCAACTATAAAAACTACGGTTGACAAATGACAGCATTATGGCAAATTTCCCAAAATCTGACGAGCATATATATGGGAGCTATATCTAGTTCTGAAGCGATTTCGAGCAAACTTCTAAGATAATGTGGTAGTCGTCGAGGAAAGCGTTGTGAAAAATTTTGGCAAGATTGGTCAAATAATGCGCTTGTAGTGGCCCTTGGGGTGGGCCCATGGCAGCTATATCTAAATCTGGGCCGATTTCTATAAACTTCACCATTAAGAGGAAATCCTTCCTGCCAAATTTCGAGAGAATCGGTTAAAAAATGAGCACTTTCTTGCAATATTTCTCAAAATCGGACGAACATATATATGGGAGCTATACCTAAATCTGAACCGATTTCGATCAAACTTCTCACATACTGTGGTAGTCGTCGAGGATAGCGTTGTACGAAGTTTTGAAAAGTTTGGTCAATAAATGCGCTTGCAATGGCTCTAGGAGAGAAAATCGGGCGATATATATATATGAGATCTATATCTAAATCTGAACCGATTTCTATGAAATTCACTTTTAATGTCGAGAATCAAGACGAAATCCTCCTTGCCAAATTTCGATAGAATCGGTTAACAAATGACCATTTTATTGCATTATTACTGCAAATCGGACGAACATATATATGGGAGCTATATCCAAATCTGAACCGATTTTTTCCATTTTCAATAGGCTTCGTCTCTAGGCCGAAAAAGATGCCCATACCAAAATTGAAGACGATCGGATGAAAACTGCGACCTGTACTTTGTACACAAATTAACATGAACAGACGCACAGACCGACGAACGGACAGACAGACGGACATAACTAAATCGAATCAGAAAGTGTTTCTGAGTCGATCGGTATACTTATCAATAGGTCTATCTCTCGGTGTTACAAACAAATTCACTAAGTTATAATACCACAGTAGTGGTGTAGGGTATAATGACCTACGCTAATAAGAAGTATTTATGCAAAATTTCAGGCGCCTAGCGTTACTCCATTTCAAAGTGAACTTGTTTTTGATAGACAAATACGCACGCGCACGGACAGACAGACGGGCAGACATGTCTGGATAGACTTTAACTATCATGACAATCAACAAGTAAAAACGTATTAAGTTCGGCCGTGCCGAACTTTGGATACCCACTATCATGGGTATTGGGTTGCCCAAAAAGTAATTGCGAATTTTTTAAAAGAAAGTAAATGCATTTTTAATAAAACTTAGAATGAACTTTAATCAAATATACTTTTTTACACTTTTTTTCTAAAAGTAACAGCTGATAACTGACAGAAGAAATAATGCAATTACAGAGTCACAAGCTGTGAAAAAAATTTGTCAACGCCGACTATATGAAAAATCTGCAATAACTTTTTGGGCAACCCAATATATTTATCATCTTAATATACCCTCCACCATAGGATAGGGTGCATACTAATGTTGTCATTCCCTTAGTAACACATCGAAATATTGATCGTCTCGACATTCTGAGTCGATCTAGCCCTGTCCGTCCGCCTGTCTATTGAAAGCACACTTACTTTCGAACGAGTAAAGCTAGGCGCTTGAAATTTTGCACAAATACTTCTTATTAATGGAGGTCAGCTGGGATTGTAAAGGGATCAAATCGGTCAATGTATGGGTATAGTTCCCATATAAACCGATCTCTGATCTTGACTTCTTGAGCTGCTAGAGGGCGCATTTATTGCCCGATTTGGCTGAAACTTGGCCTGAGGTGTTTTGTTATGATTTCCAATGTGCCAAATATGGTCTAAGTCCATAACTTGATATAACTGCCATATAATCCGATCTCCCGATAAGATTAGAGGGCGCAATTATTACCCGATTTGGCTGAAACTTGGCCTGAGGTGTATTGGTATGACTTCCAATAACTGTGCCAAGTATGGTCTAAATCAGTCCATGACCTGATATATATAGCTGCCATATAAACCGATCTCACGATTAGACTTCTTGAGGTTCTAGAGGGCGCAATTCTTATCCGATTTGGCTAATATTTTGCACATATCTATTTGGTCCAAAAATTGTGTCAGGTATGGTGTAAATAAGTCCATGTCCGATCTCCAGATTAGACTTCATGAGACACTAGAGGGCGCAATTGTTATCCTGTTTGGTTATCCATGTCGTTATGGTATGACTTTCAACCACTGTGCCAAGTATGGTCTAAATCGGTTCATAACCTGATATAGCCGTCATATAAACCGATCTGGGGTCTTGACTTCTTGAGCCTCTAGAAGGCGTAATTACTGAAATTTGAACAACAGCTTCTCCCATAACCTCCAACATACGTGTCAAATGCGGTCTGAATCGGTCTATAGCCGGATACAGCTCCCATATAAACCGCCTCTAGGGGGCGTAATTTTCATCCGATTTGGCTGAAATTTTGCATGAAGTCTTTTGTTAAGACTTCCAACAACTATACTATGAATGATGCAAAATGGTCGATTACCTGCTGTAGCTGTCATGTAAACCTATCTGGGATCTTGACTTCTTGAGCCTCTAGAGGGCGCAATTATTATCAGATTTGGCTGAAATTTCATACAACGGTTTCTTCCACGACCTTCAACATACGTGTCAAATATGGTCTGAATCGGTCTATAGCCTGAAACAGCATCGTGGGTATAGCCTGAGATACCGGGAAAAGAATTCGACAAATTTGATCCATGGTGCAGGGTATATAAGATTCGGCCCGGCCGAACTTAGCACGCTTTTACTTGTTATAGCTGAGTCGGAACGGTGTGCCTCAGAGCGATACCTCTTTGAAGAGAAGTCTTTCATGGCAAAGTACCTCACAAATGTCGCTTTCATTAGGAGGGGACATAATAACCATCGCAACAAATGTTCCAACCAGGATTTGAACCCAGGAGTTCAGCGGACATGATAACCTCTGCTCTACTGTTAGCATGACACGAAATTGAGTAATAAATAAAGCTTTTATGGGTTTCAGAGTCATTATCGGCAGATCGGTCTATATAGCAGGTATATCTTAATATAGTCTGATATCCACCATATTTGGATCTGTTGTCGGGAGGCTTAAAATAACGAAATCGGATAATAAATAAACCTTTTATGTGCTTCAAACCATTTATTTGCCGATTGGTCTATAAGGCAATTATAACTAACTATAGTCGAATCTAAACCATATTCCGATTGGATGTCGTGAGGTTTAAGCAACTCACTGTTTCAAATTTCAGCGAAATCGGATAATGAATGCAGTTTTTATGGTCTTGAGACTCCTAACCGGCAGATCGTTCCATATGACAGCTATATCTAAATACAGTCCGACCGGAACCATATTTGTGTCGGATGTCTGGAGGCTTAAGTCAACCCACCATTTCAAATTTTTGTCTAGGTGCCGGGTCACAGAGATATCCCAGGGAATTGTAAAGCGGATGAGCTTGCGAGACTAGGAACTACTCTAAACATTCCATTGATACTGGAATATGTGGGTATGCCTCTAGCGACATGTTAGCTAAGTTTTCAGGACCATGACCGAAGGACAACGAATGATAGATGGTCATAAAGAGGGGGCTGTGAGCATTCCAAAACTATGTGGCCTAATCTAGACTTGAAGAGGTCTACTGCTTTGCTGTCATTGGCTATAATAGACGTCTGAGTCATTGTGTCGGTCATGATAGGTCACTGTCTAATCGGAAAACATGCTGACAGACTGAAGATTGCCAGTAACGACTTTTGGCAGAAGCTGGGGGACATCGAAGAAGAAAGACTATAGAACCCCTTCTGTGTGTGTTTCACGCACTAGCAATCAGAAGGAGTTCCCCTTTAGGTTTTCATTTCTTTGAGAATCTGCCTGATTAAGCGGATGTAAACATTCGCAAGTTATTGGGCTTTTTAAAGCGATCTGGATGGTTCAACGCTAGGAACTAGAAGGCATTTTCCTTCTTCTGTTCCTGTGGTATCACAATAGACGAAAACGTCTAAGAGAGCCTGATGGCAGACTGCTACTTAAACCTAACTTAAATGAACATATGGTGGGGAGTGTATAAAAATATATATACTCCATTAGGTCTTAGACGACTATTTCGTGATGTTACAAATAGAATGGCGAAATCCAATGTTAGAGGGTATCAAAATGTACCGAGTGTTTCGGTTAATGTTGTCGTAGCGACATTTTTATGTGGAGGTAGTGATACTCGTCAATCTGCTTTAGAAAAGCAAGCTCGTTCCGGTCCATAGGACCGATCGCTGGGGAATGCGATGGCAATTGGTTAGTTAAAGGCGATAATTACACATCTTGTCATATCAAGCATCGTATTGTAAAAACTCAATATTTAACCAGGAGTCAAGTCTGCCGGCCTCTCACTGAGTCTCTCCACTCGATACCGCTGATTGTCCGCGACTGCATAGATCATTTCACTATTCGCAACCTTTGTAATCGCCCGATAACTCCCATCTAAGCTTCTCATTATAACTATGAACACCACACATATCGAAGTTCAAAGTTCCAGTTTCGGTTAATGGCTGTTTTTGACTTTGTTTGCACACAAGTTTTGCTGGGAAAATTCCAAGCATCTTCTATTGGGATGTATTTTCTAAATCACCACCACACAACGAAGCTACATGTTGCAAAAGCACTTACATTATATTTTCTCATTCACAACATCACAAATGACAAGATTTTGTATGAATGATAAAAAACAAGTAGAATTACCTTAAGTACTGCTGAGTCGAAATTTGGATACCCACCAGCAATCATATTCAAATTTTAATTTTTATCCAGACAAAAGTATTCCCAAGTTCACCCAAGTGAACCCAAGTTCGGTACTCGGGTGGTCGTTCTATAAACAGCTTTGTTATATCAAATAATGGTCTGATCATATCGGGCAAAGATGTCGGAGGGTTCAGACCATATTGGGTAAGGAGTTTGATGAGTACAATTCACAACTCACTTACATTTTTATACCCACAACCGAAGGATGGCGGTTTTCCATTTTGTCATTCCGTTTGCAACGGTTATCCATTTCCGATCCTATAAAGTATATATATTCGTGATCGTTGTAAAAATCTAAGACGATCTAATCATGTCCGTCCGTCTGTTTGTTGAAATCACGCTCTATAAATGGAGATAATTATTTAAAACCTGCACATATTCTCTTTTTATTCACTCCACCATAGGATGGGGGTAAACTAATTTCGTCATTCTGTTTGTAACTCCTCGAATTTTTTGCCTCAGACCCCATAAAATATATATATTATTGATCGTCATGATATTTTAAGTCGATCTCGCCATGTCCGTGCGTCTGTCCGTCCGTCCGTCTGTCTGTCGAAAGCACGATAACTTTCGAAGGAGTTAATCCAGCCGCTTGAAATTTTGCACAAATACTACTTATTAGTGTAGGTCGGTTGGAATTGTAAATGGGTCATATCGGTCCATGTTTTGATATAGCTGCCATATAAACCGATCATGGGTCTTGACTTCTTGAGCTTCTAGAGGGCCTAATTTTTATCCGATTTGGCTGAAATTTTGCACGAGATGTTTTTTTTTATGATTCTCAACAACTATGCTAAGTATGGTTTAAATCGGTAGATAACCTGATATAGCTGCCATAAAACCGATCTTGAATCTTGACTTCTCGAGCCACTAGAGGACCCAATTCTTATCCGAATTGGTTGAAATTGTGCATGAAGTGTTTTGTTATGAATCCCAACAAATGTGCCAAGTATGGGTGAAATCGGTGCATAACCTCATATAGCTGTCATATAAACCGATCTGGGGTCTTGACTTCTTGAGCCTCTAGAGTGCGCAAATCCTATCCGATTTCGCGGAAATTTTGCATGACGTGTTTCGTAATGACTTTCAACAACTGTGCAAGGTATGGTGCAAATCGGTTCAAAACCTGATATAGCTGCCATATAAACCGATCTTGAATCTTGACTTCTTGAGCCACTAGAGGAGGCAATTTTTATCCGATTTGGTTAAAATTTTGGATGAGGTGTTTTGTTATGACTCCCAACAACTGTGACAAGCATGGTTCAAATCGGTCAATAACCTGATATAGCTGCCATATATACCGATCTTGGATCTTGAATTCTTGAGCCACTAGAGGTCGCAATTCTTATCCGATTTGGCTGAAATTTTTCATGACGTATTTTATTGTAACTTTCAACAACTGTGCCAAATAAAGTTCAAATCGGTTAATAACCTTATATATTGGGTTGCCCAAAAAGTAATTGCGGAATTTTTATATAGTCGGCGTTGACAAATTTTTTCACAGCATGTGACTTTTAGCTTGCTTTAGAAAAAAAGTGTAAAAAAAGTATATTTGATTAAAGTTCATTCTAAGTTTTACCAAAAATGCATTTACTTTCTTTTAAAAAATCCGCAATTACTTTTTGGGCAAAACAATAGCTGCTACATAAAAAAAAAAAATTTCACCGGTGGTTTTCCCCTGTCGCTGGCGACATTTGTGAGGTACTATGCCGTGTAAAAATTCTCTCCAATGAGGTGTCGCACTGCAGCTCGCCGTTCGGACTCGGCTATATCATTGAGCTTAAACTTGAATCGGACTGCACTCATTGATATGTGAGAAGTTTGCCCCTGTTCCTTAGTGTTAATAGTGTCATGGGAAAAATTTGCAATTTGCATATAAACCGATCTGGGATCTTGACTTCTTGAGCCTCTAGAGGTCGCAATTATTATCCGATTTGGGTGAAATTTTGTACAACGGCTTCTTCCATGACCTTCAAAATACGTGTCAAATATGGTCTGAATTGGTCTATAGCCTAATACAGCTCCCCTATAATACGATCTCCCTATTTTACTTTTTGAGCCACTAAAGGGCGCAATTCTTATTCGATTTGACTGAAATTTTACACAATGACTTCTACTATGGTCTCCAACATTCACTCCATTATGGTCCGAATCGGCCCATACCTTGATCTAGCTCCAATTGCATAGCAATTCTTTTCTTTTATCCTTTCCTTTCCTTTGTTAGCCTAAAAAGAGTCACCGGGATAAAAACTCGACAAATGCGATCCATGGTGGAGGGTATATAAGATTCGGCCCGGCCTAACTTAGCACGCTTTTACTTGTTATTCATATGCAGGTTCATTTCGTAAGTGAATTATATCGGACTATATCTTGAAGTAGCCTTCATATAAACCGATTTGCCGATTTAAAGTCCTCGGCTCAATAAAACCACATTTATTATCCGATTTCGCTGAAATTTGGCACAATTTGTTGCGTTAGGCTCCTTGACATTCGTTCCGAGTATGGTCAAAATCGGGCTATATTTGGATATAGCTGCCCTATAGACCCATCTCCCAAGTTAAGCTTTTGAACTCATAAAAAGCCGCCTTTATTATCCAATTTCGCTGAAATTTGGCATAGTGACCTATGTCAGTTCAATATGGCCAAGATTTGTATATAGCTGCCATATAAACCGATTTCCCAATTTGTGGTCTTTTGCCGATAAAAGACGTATTTATTTCACACAGTGCGTTGTGTTAGGCTTACCGACATCCTTGCGCTATATGGTTCCCATCGGTTCATATTTGCACATAGCTGCCATATATACCGATCTTCTGATTTTAGTCGTTGGGCTATAAAAACAATGTTTATGACCCAATTTCGCTGAAATTTTGCACAGTGAGCTGTGTTATGCCCTTCGACATTCGAGTTTAATATCGCCACCATTTGTCTATATTTGGATATAGGTGCCATAGACACCGATCTCTCGATTCAAGGCCCATAAAAGGCGCTTTGATTATCCGAATTTGCTGCCATAAAGACCAATGTTGTGTGTGATAAACTTGAACCATGCCGAGTTTGGTCCAAATCGGATCATATTTCGATAAAGCTGATATGGGTTCATAAATGATGCCTTGATCTCCAGATTATGACGAAATGTGGTTAGCATATATACCCGAGTTGGTGGTTATCCAAAGTTCAGCCCGGCCGATTTTCAAAAGATTTAGTTTTTCAGCAGTACAAAAACATCTCATTGGCTGTTAATACTTTGCCGGATGTTGTACCGCCTTCTTACACGAGTGTAGTACGAGCGTTTATAAGTGTTGGTGTATGTGTTTATCCAAATGTAAGTATTTAAATGTCCTCATTTGTTCTTCCGTATGAATAAATGTCTGCATTTTTTTGTGTTTTGTTTTTGCTTTGTTTCTAGTATTAAAAATTTTAGCAAAACATTTTGCCACTTTCTTTTGTCCTGCTGTTGTTTGTACTTGGTTGTGTGTGTGTTTTTGTTTTTTTTTTTTTTTGGGTATCCTATCAAAATATGGGTCAACTGCGGAAAGTGATACAAAATTTCTAGGCTGCTCTCAAAATGTTGTTGAAAACAACAAAAAGGAGGGCATTCTTCGCGGACCGAACATGTTTGCCGTAGATGTTAACAAATACACAATGCTGCTTTATTGGCAGCGTTGTCTTCGCAATAAAGTTGGCTAGCTACTACAGTGGGACGTGGTTGGGGAGAACCACTTCTATATCAACAATGACTAAAATGATTGCTTATAAACTGATATGAAGTTGAAGGAAACTAAGGTTTAGACTATACGAAGTGGATTTATTGGGAGTCAAGGGTCTTAAGTACTACACAGGCTTTAGGTTTAGAACTTTCGCTTAAGGCCCGTTCAACAAACTTTGAGTTACGGTCAGGTTAGGTTTGCCCCTTTTCCTTAATGAAATATTCATGGACAAATTTGCATTTGCAGGTTGGGTTATGTTGAAGAAAGGGTGCTGATATTAACCCGCCCGTTGCCACTATGGACATTCACCTAAGCCAGTAAACGTCTAAAACAGATGGCAGTCCCTGGTCCCTGGGTGATCAATGTGGACCCCAGGCCAAATCTGACCTCTAGCTTTAATCCATCCTTGTAGCATGAGCTATCAAATGGTTATATCAGAATTCTGTCAATTCAAGACTGTGCCGCTGGCAGCAGTGTCTCACACTCGACCTCAAGTGTCGACTCAGGTAGCCGATCGGAAACCTCTTCTTTTATTTCTTTCTTGGCGATGATATCGCTATGGTGTAATCTGCTCTTTTCCTCTATAAATTCTCCCATAAATCTCATAGCTGCAGTGGCTGTCTCACACTTAGTCTGTATCTCTATGGGTCGGATATTTAGAATAGTTTCCAGTGCCCTAATGGGATTGGTTCTCATCGCTCCGCCTATGCCAAGACAATTTGTTTTCAGAACCTGTTGTAATATCCTTACGTGGCACTTGTTTCCATCGCAGTCAACCAAACTACTGAGTCTAAGGTAACCAGTGGACTATCCTCGTATTCAGTCCATATTCAGCCTACGACCCGTCTATCTTAGTGCCCAACATTTGTAAATCTTCTCGTTACAGTCCTGAATGTGACACTTAAAATTCAGTTTCCTGGCCACTATTACTCTTAAGTAGTTGACCTTATCAGACATCAAAATCGTTCTGTTGAGGAAATGTGGTGCGTCAAAATGGCCCACCTTCGTTTTTGTCGTGAACAGCCAGATTTCAGTATTCCCTGCGTTAACATTGAGACCTCTAGGTATAGCCCAGTCCTACACCATCTTCAAGACACTTTCGACTTTTATACATAGCTGATTTAGAACCCCACCCCTTAAAGCATTATGGCATTGCCTGCTTAGCAGATGGCTTCAAATCCCCACGCAGTGGCGGTATAATGTGCCCCTATGGCATACCCTGTGCCATTTTTATACCCACCACCGAAGGATGAGGGTATATTCATTTCGTCATTGCATTTGCAACATATCGAAATATCCATTTCCAACCCTATAGAGTATATATATTATTGATCAGCGTAAAAATCTAAGACGAACTAGACACGTCCATCCGTCTCTTCGTCTTTCTGTTGAAATCACGCTACAGTCCTTAAAAATAGAGATATTGAGCTGAAAATTTGCAGAGATTCTCTTTTTGTCCATAAGCAGGTTAAGTTCGAAGATGGGCTATATCGGACTATATCTTAATGTAGCCCTCCTATAGGCCGATCGGTCGATTTAGGGTCTTAGGCCCATAAAAGCCACATTTATTATCCGGTATTGCTGAAATTTGGAAGAGTGAGTTGTGTTAGGTCTTTCGACATCCTTCGTCAATTTGGCTCAGATCGGTCTAGATTTGGATATAGCTGCCATATAGACCGATCCATCGATTTAGGGTCTTAGACCTATAAAAGCCACATTTATTATCCGACTTATTAACACTTCTGCCTTATGGCACAGATCGGTCCAGTTTTAGATATAGCTGCCACATAGAACGATCTCTCGATTTAAGGTTTTGGGCCCATAAAAGGCGCATTTATTGTCCGATGTCGCGGAAATGTGGGACAGTGAGTTAAGTTAAGCCCCTCGACATACTTCTGCACTATGTCACAGATCGGTCCAGATTTGGATATAGCTGCCATATAGAACGATCTCTCGATTTAAGGTTTTGGGCCCATAAAAGGCGCATTTATTGTCCGATTTTGCCAAAATTTGGGACAGTGAATTGGGTAAGGTTCTTCGACATCTTCCTGCAACTTGGCTCAGATCGGTCCAGATTTGGATATATCTGCCATATAGAACGATCTCTCGATTTAAGGTTTTTAGCCCATAAAAGACGCATTTATTGTCCGATGTCGCCGAAATTTGGGACAGTGAGTTAAGTTAAGCCCCTCGACATACTTCTGCACTATGGCACAGATCGGTCCAGATTTGAATATAGCGGCTATATTGACCGATCTCTCGGTTTTAGGTTTTAGGGCCATAAAAGGAGCATTTATTGTCCAATGTCACTGAAATTTGAGACAGTAAGTGGTGTTAGGTCCTTCGAGATCCTTCTTCAATTTGGCCCTGATCGGTCCAGATTTTGATATAGCTGCCATATAGACTTATCTCTCGATTTATGGTTTTGGGGCCATAAAAGGCGCATTTATTGTCCGATGTCGCCCAAATTTGGGACAGTGAGTTGTGCTGGGCTCTTTGACATTATTCTTCAATTTGGCTCAGATCGGTTCAGATTTTGATATAGCTGGCATATAGACCGATCTCTTGATTTAAGGTTTTGGGGCCATAAAATGCGCATTTATTGTACGATTTCACCGAAATTTGGGACAGTGAGTTGTGTTCGGCTCTTCCAAATTTTTCTGCAACTTGGCTCAAATCTTGGCCCCATGAAAGGCGCATTTATAATCCGATTAAACTGAAATTTGACACAATGACTTATGTTAGGCTTTTCGAAATCCGGATCGTATATGGTTCAGATCGGTTTATTTTTAGATATAGCTACTGAAAAGACCAATATTTTGTTACATACAATTGAACAATGTCTTGTACTCATAAGTATTTGGTCCAAATTGGAACATATTTCGATATAACTGCTATGGTACATTTAAGCAAAATCGGACAAAAATTCCGCTTTTAAGGGCTTAAGACCCTAAATCGCCAGATCTGTCTATATGGCAGCTTTATTCAAATGTAGTCAGATTTAGCCCATTCAAGACTTTAACCTGCGTATTAAAATACGTGTCTGTGAAAAATTTCAACTTAAATTTCAATTTAAATAAAATGTAGTGTCAGTACAACTGACGAGGAAAAGGACAGATACACGGACATCGTTAAATACATATTGGGTTGTCCAAAAAGTAATTGCGGATTTTTTAAAAGAAAGTAAATGCATTTTTAGTAAAACTTAGAATGAACTTTAATCAAATATACTTTTTTTATACTTTTTTTCTAAAGCAAGCTAAAAGTAATAGCTGATAACTGACAGAAGAAAAAATGCAATTACAGAGTCACAAGCTGTGAAAAAAATTGTCAACGTCGACTATATGAAAAATCCGCAATTACTTTTTGGGCAATCCAATACTTACTCGGAACCATTTCCGACCCTACAAAGTATATATGCTTCGGATTTTTCGATGTGTTGCAAACAGAATGACTAAATGAATATCCTCCCTATCCCATGGTGGTGGGTGTAAAAATGGAATTGTTTCCATTACGGTTAAGATTTAGAGAAATCTCACGTCATTCGATTTGAATCGTCATTCGATTTAAAATCGTGGGCAGCTATAAGCCGCAATTATTATACCCTCCACCATAAGATGGGGGGTATACTAATTTCGTCATTCTGTTTGTAACTACTCGAAATATTCGTCTGAGACCCCATAAAGTATATATATTCTTGATCGTCGTGATTCTTGATATGTCGATCTAGCCATGTCCGTCCGTCTGTCCGTCCGTCCGTCTGTCTGTCGAAAGCACGCTAACTTCCGAAGGAGTAAAGCTAGCCGCTTGAAATTTTGCACAAATACTTCTTATTAGTGTAGGTCGGTTGGTATTTTAAATGGGCCATATCGGTCCATGTTTTCATATAGCTGCCATATAAACCGATCTTGGGTCTTAACTTCTTGAGCCTCTAGAGTGCGCAATTCTTATCCGATTGGAATGAAATTTTGCACGACGTGTTTTGTTATGATATCCAACAACTGTGCCAAGTATGGTTCAAATCGGTCCATAACCTGATATAGCTGCCATATAAACCGATCTTGGGTCTTGACTTCTTGAGCCTCTAGCGTGCGCAATTCTTATCCGATCAGAACGAAATTTTGCACGACGTGTTTTGTTATGATATTCAACAACAGTGCCAAGTATAGTTCAAATCGGTCCATAACCTGATATAGCTGCCATATAAACCGATCTTGGGTCTTGACTTCTTGAGCCTCTACAGGGCGCAATTCGTATCCGATTGAAATGAAATTTTGCACGACGTGTTTTGTTATTATATCCAACAACTGTGCCAAGTACGGTTCAAATCGGTCCATAACCTGATATAGCTGCCATATAAACCGATCTTGGGTCTTGACTTCTTGAGCCTCTAGAGGGCGCAATTCTTATCCGAATGAAATGGAATTTCGCATGACGTGTTTTGTTATGATACCCAACAACTGTGTCAAGTATGGTTTAAATCGGTCCATAACCTGATATAGCTGCCATATAAACCGATCTTGGGTCTTGACTTCTTGAGCCTCTAGAGGGCACAATTCTTATCCGATTTGAATGAATTTTTGCACGAAGTATTTCGTTATGATATCCAACAACTGCGCCAAGTATTATTCAAATCGGTTTATAACCTGATATAGCTGTCATATAAATTGATCTGGGGACTTGACTTCTTGAGCTTCTAGAGGGCGCAATTCCAATCCGATTTGGATGAAATTTTGCAAGACGTTTTTTATTTTTACTTTCAACAACTGTGCTGAATTAGGTTCAAATCGGTGAATAACCTGATATAGCTGCCATATAAACCGATCTGGAATCTTGACTTCTTGAGCCTCTAGAGGTCCCAATTATTATCCGATTTGCCTGAAATTTTGTACGACGGATTCTCTCATGACCATTAACATACGTGTTTATTATGGTCTGAATCGGTCTATAGCCCGATACAGATATCATATAAATCGGTCTCTCTATTTTACTTCTTGAGCCCACAAAGAGCGCAATTCTTATTCGAATTGGCTGACATTTTACACAGGTCTCCAACATAAATATAATTTAATTGTAGTCCAAACCGGACCATATCTTAATATCGCTCTAATAGCAGAGTAAATCTTTTCCTATATCCTTTTTTTTGCCTAAGAAGGGATGCCGGGAAAAGAACTCGACAAATGCGATCCATGGTGGAGGGTATATAAGATTCGGCCCGGCCGAACTTAGCACGCTTTTACTTGTTACTATTCCTTTGTTTCTCATAGTAGTTCTCATTGATTTTCGGGGTGGGTTACTGGCCCAGCGCCCCAACCGCATGGGTTTTGTGGGATTGCACATGTATTCCTCATTATGGCGAGCCGCTTGCTCCAAGATCCGACGCTCGCCTCCAGCCGCCCCTAACAGTGAGTTGTATAAAGTCTTCCGACATCCGACCCGAATTTCACTAAGTATTGGGTTGCCCAAAAAGTAATTGCGGATTTTTTAAAAGAATGTAAATGCAAAAGAATGTAAATGCGTGCCAAGATTCGGCCCGGCCGAACTTAGCACGCTTTTACTTGTTATCCTATTTAGCTGAAATTTTGCAAGTTCCTAGACTTCAAGCATCCGAGCACAGTATGGTTCAAATCGGTTCATAAGCTATACTGGAGCTTTAAACCGATCTCCCGATTTGAAATCTTGACCCCCGGAAACCACAACTGTTATCCAACTTAGCTGAAATTTTGCACGCAGTGTTCTGTTATGACTTCCAACAATAGTCTCAAGTACGATTCAAGTCAGCCTATGACCTGATATAGCTCCCATATAAACCGATCTCCCGAGTAGTCTAATACAGCCCAAATAAGCTTCAATTTGTGACTTATACTGGGATTGCCGATTTTCTGCTGAATACTTGGAAAATCCATTCCCATAAGAAGAAGTTTCACAATCTTAGAAACTTCCTTCGACTTTTGCAAGAAATCTGGAAGCGCAGGCAGTCGAGCTTCTGCATCAGTTCCCGGAACTTTTCTCGGTAATAATGGTTTTATGTTTGATCATGCGATCTTCTCAGTGTTCTTTAATTCAGTTATCATTTCTTCTATTCCTCTAACCGTTTGCCTGTGTTTTTAAACATTTGGCTGATTTTGTTGCCTTTAAGCCCTTTCAAGCCGTGTCCCACTGTAAACACACTCCAAATCTGTGTCACTCCACATCATAGATAGAGCATTAAAAGATTTGCTTTTGCCTCCCTCAAAAAAGAAAAAATGATAATATTTTGAAGTGCATTTTAAATGACCAGCGATGGCCTTGAAGTGAAAGAATTTAATATGTCTTCACAGTTCAGTTGTCTGTTGGAGGGGGTAGGAGAGAAAAGGAAATGTAACACTGTAAACATCATCTCCTCACCATCACTCTATTGTGAGGAAACATTTTTAATGATATGATGATATTATGGCATCATCATCATTGTCATCATCCTGCTCCTCCTTCTCCTCCCATCCTCACACCATCCAAACATTTTCGTCATCATTGTTAGCAGCACAACATCCTATGCCATTGTCATACAACTTTTATATCCAATTTGAAGAAAAACTCAGCTTTTGTTTTCTCTTTTTTTTGGAATTTGCTTGTTTGCTATTCTTTTTTCGAAAGGTTTTAAAGCAAATGGCCTTGAGAGCCCTTCAAAGGGGACACAGCATTGACATTTTCTACAGTTGGGCAAAATTTATATCGAGGATTTGTTAAAATCAACAGAGATTATCAGTAGGCAACTATGAACGAAACTCTAGGCAATTAGGTAGAGATATACTCACAGGACTAGTTTGTAGTGGTAATTGTTAGGACACAAACACGCACACAAAATCACATGTACATTAACAAACTAAGAAAGGATAAGCCTTGAACAAGGAAAATAGATTTACAAAAATTGACTCATTTTAAAATTGACAGAGTAAATTAACTCAAAGTGAGTTAACGGATGGGCATAATGGAAAGTGGATTCAATGCTTGAAGAAATTATCGACAACATAATTATCTAGGGCACATTTTAAAAAGATAGGAATTTTACATGGAATGGGAAATGTCACTCTCTAAGCAAGCGCGTCTCTTGGTTGCTGAAAAAGAGATGAGCGGGCCTCAACTCCTCATCTAAGACTTGCCTTAGCGTACATGGAGCGGAGCCCTTACCTATTGGGTTGCCCAAAAAGTAATTGCGGATTTTTCATATAATCGGCGTTGACAAATTTGTTCACAGCTTGTGACTCTGTAATTGGATTCTTTCTTCTGTCAGTTATCAGCTGCTACTTTTAGCTTGCTTTAGAAAAAAGTGTAAAAAAGTATATTTGATTGAAGTTCATTCTAAGTATTATTAAAAATGCATTTACATTCTTTTAAAAAATCCGCAATTACTTTTTGGGCAACCCAATACTTAGTGAAATTCGGGTCGGATGTCGGAAGACTTTATACAACTCACTGTTAGGGGCGGCTGGAGGCGAGCGTCGGATCTTGGAGCAAGCGGCTCGCCATAATGAGGAATACATGTGCAATCCCACAAAACCCATGCGGTTGGGGCGCTGGGCCAGTAACCCACCCCGAAAATCAATGAGAACTACTATGAGAAACAAAGGAATAGTAACAAGTAAAAGCGTGCTAAGTTCGGCCGGGCCGAATCTTATATACCCTCCACCATGGATCGCATTTGTCGAGTTCTTTTCCCGGCATCCCTTCTTAGGCAAAAAAAAGGATATAGGAAAAGATTTACTCTGCTATTAGAGCGATATTAAGATATGGTCCGGTTTGGACTACAATTAAATTATATTTATGTTGGAGACCTGTGTAAAATGTCACCCAATTCGAATAAGAATTGCGCTCTTTGTGGGCTCAAGAAGTAAAATAGAGAGATCGATTTATATGATATCTGTATCGGGCTATAGACCGATTCAGACCATAATAAACACGTATGTTAATGGTCATGAGAGAATCCGTCGTACAAAATTTAAGGCAAATCGGATAATAATTGCGACCTCTAGAGGCTCAAGAAGTCAAGATTCCAGATCGGTTTATATGGCAGCTATATCAGGTTATTCACCGATTTGAACCTAATTCAGCACAGTTGTTGCAAGTCATAGCAAAACACGTCGTGCATAATTTCATTCCAATAGGATAAGAATTGCGCCCTCTAGAGGCTCAAGAAGTCAAGACCCAAGAACGGTTTATATGGCAGCTATATCAGGTTATTGACCGATTTGGACCATACTTGGCACAGTTGTTGAATATTATTACGTGGAAAAATTCATTCAAATCGGATAATAATTACTCCCTATAGAGGCTCAAGAAGTCAAGACCCAAGATCGGTTTATATGACAGCTATATCAGGTTATGAACCGATTTGAACCATACTTGGCACAGTTGTTGGATATCATAACAAAACATGTCGTGCAAAATTTCATTCCAATCGGTTAAGAATTGCGCATGGACCGATATAAACCATACTTAGCTTTTCAATAAAATCGGATAAAAATTGCTCCCTCTAGAGGCTCAAGAAATCCAGACCCAAGATCGGTTAATATGGCAGCTATATCAAAACATGGACCGATATAGCCCATTTACAATCACAACCGACCTACACTAATAAGAAGTAGTTGTGCAAAATTTCAAGCGGCTAGCTTTGCTCCTTCGAAAGTTAGCGTGCTTTCGACAGACAGACGGACGGACGGACAGACATGGCTAGATCGAAATAAAATGTCACGACGATCAAGAATATATATACTTTATGGGGTCTCAGACGAATGTTTCGAGTAGTTACAAACAGAATGACGAAATTAGTATACACCCATGCTATGGTGGAGGGTATAAAAAGGACCATGATTTGCGGATCTGCACCTGGAATGTCCGCACACTTTATAGAGAAGATGCAGTATACGCGCTGGCGGATGTATATGAGAAGTACAAGTCAGATATTACCGCCTTAAAGGATGTGCGATGGACTGGGAATGGCGTCACAACAACACCAAATGGTGACGAACTACACCATAGCTGCCTTTGCACGAGGCATGCATTTGGCTGTGGATTTGTGGTTAGTCGGAGACCGAAACACCTTGTCTCCAGCTTTACTCCAGTGGATGAGAGGCTAGCCACAATCCGCATAAAAGCCAAAGTCTTCAACATCAGCCTTATTTGTGCCCATACCCCGACGGAAGACAAAGACGAGCGGACCAAGGATATTTTCTACAAGCGCCTAGAGAGAGAATATGACCGCTGCCCCTCCCATGATATTAAAATCGTTCTGGGAGATTTTAATACGAAGTTAGGGAAAGAAGACATTTTTGGTTCAACAGTCGGAAAGTTTAGCCTACACGAGATATTTTCCAGTAATGGGTTGAGGCTGAGAGATTTCGCCGCGGCAAAAAACATGGTAGTTAGTAGCACCAGATTTCATCATGAAAATATTCACAAAGCCACATGGCTGTCATCCGATCAAAACACGAGATGCTTTTTGAGCCTTAAGAAATCGCAATTATTTTCCGATATACCTGAAGGTTTTTCCTATGATCTCCAACAGAAGTATTATGTATGGTTTGAATCGGTTCATAACCTGATATAGCTCCCATATAAACCGGTCTTCCAAATATATTTCTGGTGCCAATAGGTGATTGATGTACCAAGTATGGCTTGAATCGGTTCAAGTCCTAATATAGCTCCCATATAACCGATCACACGAATAAACTTTTTGAGTCTTTGGAGAGCGCAATTTTTATCTAAGCATATAAAAAATCCATGGAGTTTTCTGGTTATGATCCTTTTTTAGTGTCTGCCTATAAAAAGAAACTGACTAAAGAACTTGATAATTACGATCCATGGTGGAGGGTATATAAGATTCGTTCCAGTCGAACTTAATACGCTTTACCTGTTTTTTTTGTACTCCTATCAGCAAATTACTCACTAACCTAAATACTTTATAGCTCCTCTCATTTGATTTAAACCACAAATATTAACCTTTCGAGTTATTCCATAGATTGCCCAAACCCTTTTCGTTTACTTTTAACTTTCGAGATTGCCCCCTAAGGACCACTTAACATTTTGTTGGCATTGGCAATAATTTTATTATGCCAACAAATGTTTTCCTATGGTCGAGCATGGGCATCAACCACCAAGGCAATAATAAAATATTGAAATTTTAATTTTGATATTCGTATTCGTATTCAAGCTCATATATCCTTGGGATAACAATAATAACAGTCAATATTTGAAGTTACCACAATCAAGCCCCTTTCCAGTTCCTCCCATAAGGCTCATTAAGGAGCACAGTATTAGGCCAGCTAAAACCCATTTGACTCCACCTTACAATCCATTATAATTTCATTGTTGTTATTGCCATTTTTATTATTTAATTTGTATGCCTGGCAACAATCCTTCATCATCTCCATTTTCTTTCTAATCGTAGTCATAGTCGTAGTCATTGTCGTCAGCATTTTCGTTTAATGAAAAACGTATGAATTTTATAAGGATTTTAAGCCATCTCCCCACTTAAATCTCTAACCCCTTTATTTGTGGCTGCCACAAGAGGTGAAACCCTCAGGCCATCAGTGTTGAACGTTGTATGGTGTGTTTGAATATTTTGATAGGACATGATGAAATGTAAAATAACATTTTCCAAAGGTTAGCCTCGAAGAAAAACTTAAAAATGGTTTTGATGAAAACACTTGTTCCCGGTTTAAATTTGGAGTAGAAAATGTTTAAGAAGTACCATGAAAAGATTCGTTTTTATACGCTCCACCATAGGATGAGGGTATACTAATTTCGTCATTCAGTTTGTAACACCTCGAAATATGCGTCTGAGACCCCATAAAGTATAAATATTCTTGATCGTCATGACATTTTAATCTAGCCATGTTCGTCGATCTAGCCATGTCCGTCCGTCCGTCTGTCTGTCGAAAGCACGCTAACTTTCGAAGGAGTAAAGCTAGCCGCTTGAAATTTTGCACAAATACTTTTTATTAGTGTAGGTCGGTTGGGATTGTAAATGAGCCATATCGGTCCATGTTTTGATATAGCTGCCATATAAACCGATCTTGGGTCTTGACTTGTTGAGCCTCTAGAGGGCGCAGTTCACGTCCGATTTGACTGAAATTTTGCACGTGGTGTTTTGGTATCACTTCTAATAACAGTGCTAAGTATGTTTCAAATCGGTCCGAATTGACTGAAATTTTGCACGTAGTGTTTTGGTATCACTTCTAATAACAGTGCTAAGTATGGTTCAAATCCGTCCATGTTTTGATATAGCTGGCATATAAAACGATCTTGGGTCTTGACTTCTTGAGCCTCTAGAGGGCGCAGTTCACGTCCGAATTGACTGAAATTTTGCATGTTGTGTTTTGGTATCACTTCTAACAACAGTGCTAAGTATGATTCAAATCGGTCCATGTTTTGATATTGCTGCCATATAAACCGATCTTGGGTTTTGACTTCTTGAGCCTCTAGAGGGCGCAGTTCACGTCCGAATTGACTGAAATTTTGCACGTGGTGTTTTGGTACCACTTCTAATAACAGTGCTAAGTGTGGTTCAAATCGGTCCATGTTTTGATATTGCTGCCATATAAATCGATCTTGAGTCTTGAACCTATAAAGGGCGCTGTTCACGTCCGATTTGAATGAAATTTTGCACGTGATGTTTTGGTATCACTTCTAATAACGATGGTATGTATGGTTCAAATCGGTTCATGTTTTGATATACCTGGCATATAAAACGATCTTGGGTCTTGACTTCTTGAGCCTCCAGAGGACGCAGTTCACGTCCGAATTGACTGAAATTTTGCACGTAGTATTTTAGTATCACTTCTAACAATTGTGCTAAGTATGATTTAAATCGGTTCTTAATCTGGTATAGCTGTCATATAAACCGATCTTGCATCTTGATTTCTTGAACCTCTAGAGGGCGCAATTCGTATCCGATTTGGCTGAAATTTTGCATGAGGTGATTTGTTATGATTTCCAATAACTGTGCTTTGTATGGCGTAAATCGGTTCATAACCTGATATAGCTGCCATATAAACCCATCTGGGATCTTGACTTCTTGAACCTCTAGAGGGCGCAATTCTCATCTGATTTGGCTGAAGTTTTGTACAACGGCTTCTCTCATGACCTTCAACATACGTGTCTGATATGGTCTGAATCGATCAATAGCTTGATACAGCTCCCATATAAACCTATCTCCCGATTTTGCTTTCTTGAGCCCCTACAAAGCGCAATTCTTATCCGAATGAACTGAAATATTACACAATGACTTCTACAATGTTCAGAATTAATTTATGGTCCGAATCGGACTATAACTCGATATAGCTCCAATAGCATAACAGTTCTTATTCAATATTCTATGCTTGCCTAAAAAGAGATACCGCGCATAGAACTCGACAAACTCGGCCCGGCCGAACTTAGCACGCTCTTAGTTGTTTAAATGTTCTATGAATTATTCACACCACCGTAGGATAAGGGGCATATTCATTTAGCCAATCCGTTTGCCGCACATAGAAATATCCTGCATTATCGCTAAATTCTTTTACGATTTAACGATGTCAGTGTGTTTATCCATGTGTCTGTCCGTGTGTTGTAAAAATTGAGATATTTAGTTGAAATTTTGCACAGACTCGCATTTCTTCTCTATGCAGGTTTTGTTCTTGAATGGGACAAATCGCAATATCTTTGGATAAAGCTGCCATATAGATCGATATGCCGTTTCAGTATCATAAGTTTATAACAGGAGCATTTATTAGTTAGTTTTATTAGGCTTGTCGATACTCGAACCAAATATGGTCTAAATCGGAACATATTTGGATATATTTTCCATGTAGACCGTTCAGCCGATTTTG
Source organism: Stomoxys calcitrans (assembly GCF_963082655.1). NCBI lineage: Eukaryota > Metazoa > Arthropoda > Insecta > Diptera > Muscidae > Stomoxys > Stomoxys calcitrans. Next base: position 46,627,417 of record NC_081556.1, on the reverse strand, counting down.
GGTCTCAGGCCTATAACAGGCGCATTTGGGTGAAATTTGAAACAGAATATGGTCCTGATCGGTTCATATTTAGATATAGCTGCCATAAAAACCGATCTGACGATTAAGGGTTTTAAGCCCATAAAATCAGCAATTATTAGCCGAGGAATATGATTAAGATCGGCCTACATTAGAATTTTAATATGAACATATATATCCATGGTGATGGGTATCAAATGCGTTTGTATTTAGACATCCTTTTCTGTTCTCTTAAATTTGTCGCTCCAAAGTTTTTCAGCCACTCGAACAAACCTCTTTCTTTGAGTTTGTCCCAGCTTGGGAGCTTATGAGTTACAAAGAGCTTGAGTCACACACACACATAAATAGTCGCATGCCATAAAAGATGTAACCACATACAAAATTTGTATGTATTTGCATATAATTTTATGGCAACTTAACATTATGCATAGAATTTTCAATAGATTTTCAGCAAACATATTCAACCCTTTAAACACAACAACACCCACAACACAACACAACGCAACGCCACACTAGAACAAATTCATAATTCTCAACATACACAACACACTCACCTATGCACATTGTAAAAGTCCTTCATGCCACTGCAGTGGATCGCACGCCGCACTCGGGCCATTCCCCCGGGGCAACTGAAAACCATAAACACCAACAATTTCATGGTTTCATTGAATAAAAGAAATTTTCGAGGTATTCAGCTTCATGCAAAGCCCTAACGCATCAACACATTCCATTTTGCCCAAGAATGTGTGATGATTGTTCTATCGTCATAGTGGCAACTATTTGTTGGACCAATTGGACAGGGCTATGCCAAAAGGAGGCCTTAGAGAAACAATCAGACAAAATCTGATTTCAGCGAAATAGGATTATAGATGCGCCTTTTATGGGGCCAAGACTTTAAATCGAGAGATCGGTCTATATGGCAGCAACATCCATATCTTAACCGATCTAGACCAAATTGCAGAAAGTTGTCGAAGAGCCTAACACAACTCGCTATCCCAAATTTTTGGCGAAATTGGACAATAAATGCGTTTTTCATGGGCCCAAGACCTTAAATCGAGTGATAGGTCTGTATGGCAGCAATATTCAATTCTTGTCCGATCTGGGCCAAATGTAGAAGGTGGTCGAAGGCCATAACACAACTCAATGAACAAAATTTCGGCGAAGGCGAACAATAAATCTGCCTTTTACGGATCCAAAACCTTACATCAAGAGATCGGTCTATATTACAGCCAAATTGCAATTGGGCCCAATACTTTAAATCGAGAGGTCGGTCTATATGGCAGATATAGCGAAATCTAGACCGATCTAAGCTAAATTGAAGAATGATGTCGAAGGGCCTAACGCAACTCACTGTTCCAAATTTCGGCGAAATCGGACAATAAATGCGCCATTTTTTGGGCCCAAGACCGTAAATCGAGATATCAGTCTATATGACATCTATATTCATATCCGGACTGATCTGGGCCTAATTGCGGAAAGATGTCGAGGGGCCTAACAAAACTTACTGTCCTACATTTCGGCGACATCGGAGAATAAATGAGCCTTTTTATGGGCCCAAGACCTTAAATCAAGAGTTCAATCTATATGGCAGTTATATCCAAATCTGGACATGGCCAATGGTTAGTTTTGTATACCCCCATCCTATGGTGGTAGGTAAAACAAGTAAGAGCATGCTAAGTTCGGCAGGGCCGAATCTTATATACCCTCCACCATGGATCGCATCTGTCGAGTTCTTTGTGCAGTATCTCTTTTTAGGCAAACAAAGAATAATGAATAAGGACGAAGGAGGAGGAGCTATATCAAGTTATAGTACGATTCGAGGCTCAAGAAAAACAAGTAAAAAGGCGTTAAATTCGGCCGAACTTTGGATACCCACCACCTCGGGTATATATGTAAACCACCTTTCATTCCGAATCTCGACCGATCTGGACCAAATTTACAGAGGAAGTCGAAAGGCTTGAAAAAACTCACTGTCCCAAATTTCATCAAAATCGGATATTAATGTGGCTCTTTTGGGCCTAAGACCCTAAATCGGAAGATCGGTCTATATGACAGCTATATCCAAATCTGGACCGATTTGGGCCAAACCGACGAAGAATGTCGAAGGGCCCAATACAACTCACTGTCACAAGTTTCAACAAAATCGGATAATAAATGTGGCTTTTATGGGTCTAAGACACTAAACCGGAGGATCGGTCTATATGGCAGCTATATCCAAATCTGGACCGATCTGGGCCAAATTCACGGAGGAAGTCGAAGGGCCTAACACAACTCACTCTCCCAAGTTTCAGCAAAATCGGATAATAAATGTGGCTTTTATGGGCCTAAGACACTAAACCGGAGG